>NW_028270190.1:23999520-24177020 GCF_037043375.1 Chiloscyllium plagiosum
GTGGAGGTTGTCCCCCTAACTACGAACTAAAAGTTTAGTAATGTTTGGAACAATTTTCCTGTAGAATCCGCTCAGTTGTAAAACTCGTAATACTTACTTCTTTGAGGATGGTTTTGGGAATTCCTCGATGGCCTTCACCTTCATGTTCCTCAGTGTTATCACCCACTTCCGTTGCTGTGCCCAAAGAATGCCACTTCCACCTTCACAATTCCTCGTTTTGCAAGTTTATGATCAACGTCCCCTGCCATAGTCTTTCAAAGAACTCTACCAAATTTTCCATGTAATATTTCCACGAATTGCTAAATATCACTAAGTCAGCACAATTGGTCAACTCTACAACAGGTCTGTTCACAAGACTTTGAAAAGTAGCTGTTGCAGGTTTAATTTCAAAGGGCATTACTTTAAATTAAAATAGCCCGTTTGGGATCACAAAAGCAGAAACATCTTTTTTTCTCTCTGACTTTGACCCGAATCACAAAAGAAGTCTAACTTTGTGATGTCATGTCCAGATTTCTCCACACAAATCTTCAGTTTGGGAATTTATTGTGAGTCAGATTTAGTCATAGCGTTGATCTACCGACAGTCAATCCAGAATAGGTCAGTAACTTCAAATTTCGTATACAGGTTTGGCAAACTACATTTGCTTTAATTCATCTCAATGAACTTCCACTTCCTTCTGAAGCTGCGTTTATTTCAAAAGATTGAACCTGTATGGATGTTGTTTTATCCATTTGTCAGCCTCATCGACTATGGCCATAGTCCTCCCTCTTCCATTTATGCATAGGTGCCCATAGCACGGTAACAAAAATCATTCAATATAGTTCTCTTCTCCTGGGACAGATAGAGCTCTACCCTATCCAATTCCCTAAGGACTTCTTCATCCTTCAACCTTTTTCTGTGGCACATCAAAATCCAAATCATCACGACTTGATTACTCATATTGAGTGCAGGAAATAATACCTGCTTCCTTGATTCCTTTTCCCTACCATAGTACAATTCCACCATACTCAAACAATATCCTTTACAGTCTTTTCTCCTATTTGGTATCTTTACCAGATAATTCATCTGAGCTACATTTTTCTCAATCTGATAGGGATAATTAAATCTTGCTCTGAAAGAATCTCCTACCACTGCTAACAGCACAAATTATTTATCTTCATCGTCAAACATACGGATTTTAGATTTGTTACCTGCTTCGTGCTTCATTCGGTGCTGTGCCACCGTCCAATGTTGTCTCGCTAATTCATCTACTCTTTTGCATCTTTCTCTCACCTCAGAAATGTAATCCAACCTCAAGCTATCTGACTTCGGACCTGCCAACTTTTCCATATTTAATTTTAAATGCCCTCTTGATTCTGTCTGAATGCCAATTCGAGTGGTGTAAACAGAATCCCTTCATGTGAAGCATCCCTAATGGAAATAATATGAATAGGATCATTTGGGTAATCCTGGCAATAAGTGCTCAAGTGAGCCTTGGCGCCAGCTGCAATCTTTATAATACTCCCTGAGATTCAGGATGGTGCACACTTGACGTAAAGTGACTGATGCCTGAACTGTCCATAAACTCCTTGAATAGTTCGGCAGTAAAATTGAGCCTTTAGTCTGACTGAATCTTCCTATGTAAAGCAAGCAGCTCCGCCACAACCTTTATGCCCTGACATTCCATCGTGGAATTGTCTCTGGAAGCCTGGTAGACACACCCATTATAATTAGAAAAAATTGGTTCCCACTTTTGTTTTTAGTTCGGGGACGTACACAATATATTATAACCCGTCTAAATGTTATTGAAATGTGGGAATTGACATCAAAGGCTATGATTTTATTTCTACCTATGGCTTTCTTGGTACATAATGAAGGTACAGAAAAATTCAACGGCGTCTTTGCACAATCCAAAACAATAAAATGCTTCTATTTCTTGGCCTAAATCATCCTTAATCCTAGATGACTGACGACATTTAATTCGCAATAATTCCTCTCTTCATTCTATCGGCAACACAATCTGAACATACTCAGTGGGTACTGTCAGGTACCTTCATCTTAAAGAGAAACGGCAATTTGGCATTTGTGGCATATAACGGACTATACCAATCTAAAGACATACCATCTGGCATGAAAATTGATTCCACCACAATTTAAAGACTTGCCAAGGAAGTTGTTTCTGGATTACTCGGTTGTCTGGTGTGTATGGACGACCTGATGATCATTAATCACACAAGCAAAGAACATTTTCAACATCTATCAGAATTGCTTGATTGACCTGGCGAGGCAGGTTTGTAAATTTGCAAATCACATTCCTGGGCCATATCAATTTGTTGAACATTCCTTCTCTTTCTTTGGATTATATTCCCTTACTCCTTACTCCCTCCCTCAGACTATCTTCTGCATCTAAGCTGACCTAGGAGTCAACAGTTCTGAGGAAGCGTCAGTCGACACGAAATGTAAAACCTGATTTCTCTCCACAAATGCTGCCGGATCTGCTGAGCCTTTCCAGCAATATCTGTGCTTCTTGTTTCTGATTCACAGCATCCACAGTTTGTAAAATCGATTTTTATTCCGTAATACCATTGTCATCAATATTACTGAAGCCTGCTTCATATCCCAGATTTATAAAGTACATTTCAGCCTCCTCTTTGATATGAATATATTTACAATTTGTGTGGACGGGTGGAATTATTTCGCAATTTCACAAACCTATATTGAAACACTGTCTCCAGGCCTGTCAAGTTCTGTTCATTCCAGCAATTTGTCCTCTGAGGCAGCAATTTTCACAACTGTGCAAGACAATTGCAACCACACAAAACAAACACTCTCCATATGCACACACAGAAACAGACACGAAATGAAAATCTGAATCGACTTCTATGACTTCAACTCATTCAGTATCTCTACCTCGTGCAGCATGGAGCCTCAGTGGTGAGCACTGCTGCCTCACAGCTCAAGGGACCAGACTCCCTGTGTTTGTACAGATATCCCCTATGTGCTCCAATCCCCTACCACAACACAAAGATGTGCAGATCAGATTAATTTCCCATAATGTTCAGGATGTGTAGGTGAGGTGCTTTAGAGGAAATGTACATAAATGGGGTTGGGAAATGGGTTTGAGTGGAATACCCTCCAGACGGTCGTTCTGGATGTGTTGGGCCAAATGACCCGTTTCCACAGTGTAGGAATTCGACGGAGGTTCGAGGCAATAAAACATTTCAAATGAACTTCAGTTCCAAGAAGCACATGTTGCAAACAATACAGCCTATTCGACTTTTGAAATAAGTACAATTAACACAAATGACCCCAATAGATCATATTGTAAGTTGAATGCCCATTCCCCCAATCTAATATATATTGTGTAATATCATCCAAAAAACAGTCATTCTCCAACCAGTGCATGATGTTCAACTCCAGAGTATCCCCCAATCTGTAATGATTCACCAAACAATAGAGGTTCTTCAATGATACAAACTATTCAGCAAAGAAACTGAAATTGAACCACCTTCACATCCACCTGACATGAATCTGTGATGTAAAAATTCCAACAATGGGATAATGTTCAACAGACATATGGCCGTCAACAAACCCAGTCCTCCGAACAGCTTGTGCAAATCCAGACGTTATAAATAGTGCAGGCATGTCATCCAATGCAGAGATCAATCTTCCAATTGCGTTAGACCTGACAGCAGAAACTTGAATCAATCCCATTGTCTAAAGTATTGTTCAGGGTGACTTGCATACTGCCCAAGTCTGCACCAGTGCATTGTTGGGGAAAGATGACAATTACTTGACAAAGAACGTGACAAGATCAGTTTGTCCAATTGTTTCCAGTTAGTAACATTGACAGGAGGTCTCAGCAAAACTGATTTGACGTACCATCCTCTCAACTATGCTCAATTTCTGCAGAACTTGTTGAAAGGAACAAATTCTGTTCCATTTGACTCATATGGATGAGCGAGATCAGGAAATGCACATACTATGGCTAACTACCCATGACCTGGAGTAAGTTATTGAATAATCACAACATCGAAGAATCCAAATGCATCTGAAATCAATTGCAGCCAGCGGGAAGTCTCAGGACTGTCAAAGCAGGAATCATACAAGATTGTTATGTTTGATAGGGATTACAATTATCACACCTTGCCAATTCAGGTGTTCCTCAGCCCAATGTGCTCAGTCCAAACATACCAAGTGATGCATTACATCTTAATAAATGTGGAATTACCACATTTGTCCATCTCGACCAATGATGTTCAAAGGTTGTACGATATTAGTGACATCACAGAACCCTAATCAACCATGTCCGCGTGCAGAATGAGCTGCACAACTTCCAGATTAGAAGTGATAATTTTCAAATGAATTTCACACGATAAAAGTGTCAGAAAATAATTCATTCCGACGAAGCCAATGATGCTCGAAATACTATTGAAAATAAGTTGGGGCTACGATGGTTAATCATACCACTATGTTGATTCTGACAATTAACTGTGACCGAGAAATACATTGATTTTTCTGTGTATATGCGTAGGTGATATGTATACATTACCACACAAGAGAAATGAATAATGTAATTCTCAATGAGTAATTCAAAACCTATTTTACTTCGCGATTTTATCTACATGCGTGATTGGCTTCCGAATCTGCTTCAAAGAACATTTCAGAATCAACCGGATTGTTTATATCTTTTAATAACATGTAGACTACGCCCGGTAAGACAGGCAAATTTCCTTCTAGAAGCATGTTCGTAAACTAGATATTATTTTCAGCTGTTTAAATAGTTACACGATATCCATAAAACTAATTTAATTTTAATTAAATCTAAACTTAATTGTGGATTTTACAGAATTCAATTTGACGCTTTCCAAACTTACTTCAGATTTCTTTTTCATTTTCGATGAAGTATTAAATGGGATAAATACCATTTGCACCCGAAAGTGACAACAAAAGTGCATAAGGTGGTAAAGAAGGAAAATGCTATGTTTTTTGACATCGGTATGATCCTTCACTGCGATAGTTGGCCAGTCATATTGTAAGCATATTAAATTTGAGTCACATTGGAGTATTGCGTGCAGTTCTGTTTGCAAATATAGGAAAGGATATTACGTCTTTGTAAAGCGTGCAAAAGAGGTTTACCTGGATATTTCATGGATCGGAATCCATTAGGTATCAGCAGAAGAGGGATGTACTTGGATCAATGACCTCAAGAGGGTTCAGAGGCCAAGGGAAAACCTGATAGAATTGCAAAGTGGTGGGATGAATTAACAGATTCGATAGTCAGAGCCTTTATCCCGGGGTGGAAATGTCACATAACAGGCTGCATAGCTTGATGTTAGTTGGGGCCAGGGGTGGGGGGGGGGGGGTAAAGAGTTTAAGGGGGATTTGCAACAAAAATTCTTTTTAAACAGCACGTGAACAAGGCCTGGAGTATGCTGCCAGGTTAAATGGATACGATAGAGACACCAAAGAAGCATTCAGAAAGATGCATGAAAAGCCATCGAATTGACAAATGGACCATGTGCAGACAAATGGTGTATGTTTATTACGACGACATGGACAACACGCACACAGTGGGCTGAAGGGCCTTCATGTATTTTTGTACATTAGTGTGGAAATAGGCCATTTATCCCAACAACCCACACCAATCCTCCAAAGAGAAACCCACCCAGACCCATTTCCCTTCATTTAATCCTGACTAATGCACCTCACACCATAGGTAATTTAGCATGGACAATTCATCTGGTCTGCCCATCTTTTGGATTTCGGGAGGAAACCCTTGCAGGCTCAGGAAGAATGTGTTCACTCTACACAAATAGTCTCCCGAGACGGGAATTGAACCCAGCTGCCTGGCACTGTGACGTAGCAATGCTAACCCCTGACCCATAATGCCAGCTCAAGTTCTAAGCTTTATATTCTCCTGTGGAATAGGCCATGAATCTGTTGTTTTGTTTCAGAACTTAGAAATTTTTTGGGGAAAGAAATGACGAAAACTTTGATGAAACGGAGGAATTATTGCCAAGTGACTACATGGTATTTGTAAAAAACCAAAGGTTATGAAAAATGTGTTTTTGAAACTGGATTTTTGGATTGTCAAGTCTCATAAGGCACACTGTATGCATACTTCAATTCTGATGTGCATCAATGATACAGATGTAATGATGGATACAATGCCATTTTCTCGATAAGACAAATGTTATGAGACAAGTTCCCCTGTGACACAGATGATCACTAGACATAACAAATTTCACTTCACCCTTTAGTAGTTCCAGGAAAGAATCCTGCAAATTTGATCTATTCCAGAAAATATTACTTTGTCCAGATATTTTTGTTGTGTTTTCATCCCTCACCACACATAATCACCAGCAACATTCTTCCTACCAGAGCCTTGTTCCCTTTTCTTGCCTTTGTTCTACTAGTTTCTTCGTGCGTCCATTTCCACATTTAAAAAAGGGACATCTCAATCATTTTCCAGTTCTAATGGGGATTCATCAAGCTGAAATGTAACTTGATATGTTTTATTCACAACATCACTGAAACGTAGTGTGCTGTTCCAAGATGCTGGCCAGTGTGCTGGACACCTTTGCAAGATGTTGTAATGTAAACTGTGTGATATGTATTACATGTTGAATAAATTATGTGCTATATTAAATATGAAGTATGATACATAACATCCGTGTGAGCTTGGGTTTCTGTGATGTCAGCGAGTAATATTGTGATTTTCCACATTTCTGAAAATATAGTGGACTTGTAACGATTTTTATCCTTTTGCAATCGTTGATGACGTAAGGGGTGCTGTAACTTTAAGACAGTTGAAAGCTAGCAAAAAATTGAGAGGCACAGAGCCCAGAACAACATTACAATGTAACGCTTGGTCAGAACAGCTAGTACTGGCTGAGCTGCTGTGAGACAAAAGCAAATGCAAATTCAACCAGTCAGTTTACATTGTGCCCCAAGACACCACATTCTAATCAAATTTGAATTTGGTATTTTGACAATATCAAAACCATGAAGCGATCAATGTTTTGTGGTATAAAAGCAGGAGAGAAAAAAATAACTTGATCAGTTGAGAGAGAATTGCCAAATACTAATAAATGTAGGCTGCTCATCAGAACTCTCTGAGAGTTACCTGTCTGGAGAAGGAGGTTGCACAGTAAAAGAAGATCGACACCGACCTGGAGAGCAAACCTACAGAGGAAGATGCCAAGAGAAGATTCAACAGTGGCTGTTTTTTGAAATTTGAATTTTTCAGCAAACCTTAATCAGGTGTTTTATCATCCAGTATTGTCGAGGGGAAGGTAATCGATAGGGTTAGATAAATGAGTTGTAATTAGTTGTTAGTTAATATTCCCTGATAGACTTTTAAAAATATGCTAATTTTTACTTTAAATAGTGACTTTTGGGATAGTTGTTTGCATCTCAAATTTTCATATTACCCCATGGGGTAAATCTTATCTGTCTTGCTCGTTTACATTAGCGGTGCGGAGGGGTGGGGGAGGGTTACCTCGTGTCATACTGCACATAATTATCGAATCACCCACTAAATAATAAGGCCTTTGGACCATCGAGGCTACTCTGCCAAAACTACAGTCTATCAACTCTTCCCACTTTTGAGCATGTGATCCATAGACTTGAATGTTATGGTTTTTCTGATGCTCATTCAAGAATCATCTTTATAAGGATTCTCCAGTTGGTTTATTCTCTCCGAGGATGAATATTCCCCCGACCATTCTCATTAAACCCCCTCTTATCTCTCAAGTACTTTGCATTTCTGAGTACCACTCATGGATTTTATTTATATTTCTCTTAAATTGTTTTGCAAACCTCGATAAGAATAAACCATACTTTTGTTTTTAGTCTGCATGAAATTTATCTTGATGAATTTGCTTTCTGGGA
This sequence comes from Chiloscyllium plagiosum, assembly GCF_037043375.1. Taxonomy (NCBI): domain Eukaryota; kingdom Metazoa; phylum Chordata; class Chondrichthyes; order Orectolobiformes; family Hemiscylliidae; genus Chiloscyllium; species Chiloscyllium plagiosum. The sequence goes on from NW_028270190.1 coordinate 24,007,396, forward strand.
TATTGTGACAATTGTTAGTCAGGTAGTAACAAAGCCATACTGGTTGTACCTTAAGCAGAATGAGAACTGAATCCCTCCGGTAATGATTGCTCATTCTGTTAGGGCAGGATTAAACTAAGATTGAAGGGGGGGAGATATCCCGAGGGATGAGTCATAAGGGGGAGATACAGAGTAAGATCGAGAAAAGACAGTCCGGAAATACATTAGGAGGTTCTAATAAGTAGAAAGCCAGAAACGGTGAAGCGGAATTGAAATTGTTAAGATTGACTGATGCATATTTTCAAGCAAGGGGTTTGAAGAACAAGGACGAAGGATTTGATATCACAAGTTAAGAGACAGGGATTGAAGTCATTAATGTCACTGAAGGCAAGCAGATGGATGGGTAGGTCAATTTTCCAGAATGTACAGGCTGCAAGCGATACAGAGAAGCAGTAAAAATCGGAGAGCAAGTCATAATATCGATCAGTGATAAATTTCCACGTGTACAGAATGATAAAACATGAGGAATTTCCTCAAGTGAAATTATCCAATTAAAAGTAAATAAAAACAAACTAAAAAGGAGCAATTACATCACTATGGAATGTACTAAATGTCCTCTATTACTCCGGGAAAAACAATTGAGTATATATAAACATAGAAACATAGAACAATACAGCGCAGTACAAGCCCTTTGGCCCTCGATGTTACGCCGATCCAAGGTCATCTAACCTACACTAGCACACGATCCTCCATCTGTCTATCCAATGCCCGTTTAAATGCCCATAAAGAGGAAGAGTCCACCACTGCTACTGGCAGGGCATTACATGAACTCACGACTCGCTGAGTAAAGAATCTTCACCTAACATCTGTCCTCTACCTACCACCCCTTCATTTAAAGCTATGCCCCCTCGGAATAGCTGAGTCCATGCGTGGAAAAAGGTTCTCATGGTCAACCCTATCTAAACCCCTAATCATCTTGTACATCTCTATCAAGTCACCCCTAAGCCTACTTTTCTCCAATGAAAACAGCTCCAAGTGCCTCAGCCTTCCCTCATACGATCTTCCTACCATCCCAGGCAACATCCTGGTAAACCTCCTCTGCACCCGTTCCAGTGCCTCCACATCCTTGCTATAGTATCGCGACCAAAACTGCACACAATACTCCAGATGCGGCCGCACCAGAATCTTATACAACTGCAACTTAACCTCAGAACTCCGGAACTCAATTCCTCTACCAAAAAAAGCCAGAAGGCCATATGCCTTCTTCACTGCACTATTTCCCTGGGTGGCAACTTTCAGAGATCTGTGTTCATGGACACCAAGATCCCTCTGCTCATCCACACTACCAAGTATCCGCCCATTAGCCCAGTACCCTATCTTTGTGATACTCTTACCAAAGTGAATCACCTCACACTTACCTACATTGAACAACAATTGCCACCTTTCTGCCCAGTTCAGCAGCTTATCTATATCCCGCTGTAACCTGACACATCCTTCCTAACTGTCAACAACTCCACCGACTTTCGTATCATCCACAAACTTGCTCACCCAACTTTCTCGTCCCTCCTCCAGGTCATTTATAAAAATGACAAACAGCAATGGTCCCAAAACAGATCCTTGCGGAATACCGCTAGTAACTTCACTCCAAGATGAACCTTGACCATCAACTACTACCCTCTGTCTTCTATCAGCCAGCCAATTCCTAATCCAAACCTCCAACTCACACTCAATGCCATGCCTCCGTATGTTTGCAGTAGCCTACCATGGGGAACGTTATCAAACGCGTTACTAAAATCCATATACACCGCATCTACTGATTTACCCTCGTCCGCCTCTTTCGTCACCTTCTCAAAGAATTCATTAAGATTTGTGAGGCACGACCTGCCCTTCACAAAACCATGCTGACTATCCTTGATCACATTATTCCTATCCAGATGTTCATAAATCCTATCCCTTACAATTCTCTCTAAGACTTTGCCCACAACAGAAGTGAGACTCACCGGCCTATAGTTACTAGGGTTATCCCTACTTCCCTTCTTGAACAAGGGAACCACATTTGCTATCCTCCAGTCTTCTGGCACTATTCCTGTAGACAACGAGGACATAAAAATCAAGGCCAATGGCTCTGCAATCTCCTCCCTTGCTTCCCAGAGAATCCTAGGATAATTGCCATCAGGCCCAGGGGACTTATCTATTTTCACCCTTTCCAGAATTTCCAACACCTCTTCCCTCCATACCTCAAAGCCGTCCATTCTAATTAATTGTGACTCAGTATTCACATCGGCAACAATGTCCTGTTCCTGAGTGAATACTGACGAAAAGTATTCATTCAGTGTCTCCCCAATCTCTTCAGCCTCCACACGCAACTTCCCACTACTATCCTTGACTGGACCGATTCCTACCCTAGTCATTCTTTTATTCCTGACATACCAATAGAAAGCCTTTGAGTTTTCCCTAATCCTACCGACTAAGGACTTTTCATGTCCACTCCTTGCTTCTCTTAGCTCTCTCTTCAGATCCTTCCTGGCTACCTTATAACTCTCCATCGCCCGAATTGAACCTTCGTGCCTCATCTTTACTTAGACTGTCCTGTTCCCTTTAACAAGGGATTCCAATTCCTTATTAAACCACGGCTACATCACACCACCCTTTCCTCCCTGCCTGACAGGTACATACTTATCAAGGAGACTCAATAGTTGCTCCTTTAACAAGCTCCACATATCAATTGCGCCCTTCCATTGAAGCTTACTTTTCCAAGCCACGCATCCTAGGTCGTGCCTCACCGCATCATAATTTCCCTGCCCCCAGATATAACTCTTGCCCTGTAGTCCACACTTATCCCTCTCCATCACTGGAGTAAAAGTCACCGAGGTATGGTCACTGTCCCCAAAGTGCTCACCTCCCTTCAATTCTAACACCTGGCCTGGTTTGTTACCCAGAACCAAATCCAGTATGGCCTCACCTCTTGTTGGCCTGTCTAAATATTGTGTCAGGCAACCCTCCTGCACACATTGGACAAATAGCAACCCATCTAACGAACTCGAGCTATAGCTTTCCCAGTCAATATCTGGAAAGTTAAGGTCCGCCATAACAACCACCCTATTACTTTCATACTTCTTCTGAATTATCCTCGCAATCCTTTCTTCTACGTCTCTCGGACTATTAGGAGTCCTGTACAAAACTCCTAACAGGGTGACCTCACCTTTCCTATTCCTAACCCCAGCTCAAACTATCTCAGGTGGCGAGTCTTCATGCATTGTCCATTCCACCGCTGTAATACTATCTTTGACAAGCAATGCCACACCTCCCCCTCTTTTACCCCCACCTCTGACCCTACTAAAACATTTAAACCCTGGAATCTGCAACAGCCAATCCTGTCCCAGTTCTACCCATGTCTCCGTAATAGCCACAACATCGAAATCCCAGGTACCAACCCACGCTGCAAGTTCACCTACCTTATTTCGTATACTTCTTGCATTGAATTATACACACTTCAAGCCACTTTCCTGTTTACAGGCATCCTTCTTTTAGATTGATGCAATGTTCCTAACCTCCCTACACTCCAGGTCCTGCATCCTAAAGTTACAGTCTAGGTTCCCATGCCCCTGCAGAGTTAGTTTAAACACTCCCCCCCCCACCCCAAGAGCACTAGCAAACCTCCCCACAAGGATACTGGTGCCCCTCAGGTTCAGGTGTAGACCATCCTGTTTCTAGAGGTCACACCTTCCCCAGAAAGAACCCCAGTTATCCAGATACTGGCATCCCTCCCTCCTACACCATCCCTGTAGCCACGCATTTAACTGTTCTCTCTATCTATTCCTCGACTCTCTATCGCGTGGCACGGGTCACAACCAGAGACAACAACTCCGTTTGTTCTAACTCTGAGCTTCCAACCGAGCTCCCTGAAAGCCTGTCTAACATCCTCAGCCCTCTTCTTATCTATGTCGTTGGTGCCAATGTGGACCACGACTTCGGGCTGCTCCCCCTCCCCCTTAAGGACCCGGATAACACGATCAGAGATATCATGTACCCTTGCACCTGGGAAGCAACATACCAAACGTGAGTCTCTCTCGCCCCCACAAAACCGCCTATCTGTGCCCGGAACTATCGAGTCCCCAATTACTATTGTTCTGCTCTTCTCCATCTTTCCCTTCTGAGCAACCGGGACAGGCTCCGTGCCAGAGGCCTGAGCCCCATTACTTACCCCTGGTAAGTCCCCCTCCCACTAGTATCCAAAAAGTTATACTTGTTCTTGAGGGGAACGGCCGCAGGGGGTCCCTGCACTGGCTGCTTCCTCCCAGTCCCCCGCACTGTCACCCATCTGTCTGCAATCTTTGGAGTTACTACTTCGCTAAAGCTTCGATTTATGACCCCCTCTGCCTCCCGAATGATCCTAAGTTAATTCAACTCCAGCTCCAGTTCCCTAACACGGTCTTGGAGGAGCTGGAGATGGGTGCACTTCCTGCAAGTGTAATCAGCAGGAACGTCCATGGCATCCCTCACCTCAAACATGTTGCAAGAGGAACATTTCACTGCCTTCACTGCAATCCCTCTAAAAGTAACCTTTTTTTTTAGAAAACTGGGTCTAAAGAATAGAACAAGCAAAATGCAGCACTTACCTACTTACCACAACGGGACTTATTATTAGGTTAGAGGAGGAGGGAGGGTAGGAGGCACTACCACTGCAGTGCCTCGGGTTCTTCTCCTGCGCGCTTTTAAAGGGAAAATACCTACCCGGCTTCCCCTCTGGTCTTTGTCACTTCCCCCTGCTACTCCCGCTTTTTCTGTGAAGAGAAAAAAACCCCACCGCTGCCCGCTACCGGTAAGTAATTTTAAAACAAACTGTCTCACCTCAGCTGTAGCCTTCCGGGTTCGTTTAAACTCTGCTGCTACTCGCACTCAAAATGACCGTTGGGGTCGAAGGGTGGATGTTCAGGAACTGGTTTGAAGACCTAGATTACTGCCCAGGTGAAAGATTGGAGATTGGATCTGTTAAAGTGACTGTTTAGAGAAACAATGGTAAACAATTACTTCCCCGCACTTTATGAACCTACAGCCGATTGTCCTAAAAGAGACCCCATTCACCTTTCTTCAAGGCTGTGAAGGGTTATTTCTAATTCGGCGGAGATTTTCTCCCATATCCACCGACCTCATCTACTGTATCTGTTGCTCTCACTGTGGTTGCCACTATATCTTGGAGACAGGATGCCACGTTCAGAGGACATCTGTGGATGCATGCAGCAACCAACATTACAGCCCAGTGCCAGCCACAGCAAATTCTCCCTCCCATTTCCCCAAGGAAATGTAGGTCATGGGCCCCGTCCACTACCAAGTCAAATCAACCCTCCAAGTGGAGGAAAACACCTTATGTTCCGCCTCAGATCTCTCCAACATCATGTAATCAAACTTAAGTTCACCAGCTGTCTAATGTCCCCTTCCACTGTCTCATCCCATATCTAACTCTCTAACTTGGCACAGATATCTGGAACTCTCCTACCTGTCTATCTTCCTTCCTACCCGTTCACTCCACCATGGTCGCAGACCTATCATAGTTGTCCTTACCTGCATCCAACTATCGGCTTTCGAAATATCTTATCTTACCCACAAGCCCCACTCCACACCTCTTTTATCTCTAATACCACTTGACCCTCTGCATTTTTGTTAAAGAGATTACACCCGAAACGTCGACTCGCCTGTTCCTCGGATGCTGCCTGACCTACTGTGCTTTTCCAGTGCCACACTCTTTGACTGCCTCTCCGGCATCTGCACTCCTACGTTTTCTTAATGGATCGGTTCGTGCTATACAGGTAGCATTGTAACCAGAACGACTATGAAACGATAAAACGATATTAATATTTTCTTTGAATGGGGCAAAGAGAGTGGAGTTTTTATCAAAGTAGGGAGGCGAGGAGAATCTTAAGCAGTCGAATGTATGACTTCAACACGTTAAAACAATGTACATGATTTGGAATTGCGTTCAGTAAAATGAATACATCCCAGAGTAAAACTGATTTTCAAAGCAAACTTCCAATAATGTGTTACCTTTTCCTCTTTATCCCATGTCAAGCCCTATTTAAACCTGGGGGCACTTGTTTTCCTAAATGTTGGCAGAGCGAATAGAGTAACATCCTGTGCTTTGTCCCCCTTCCAATTTACTTTCTGACCTAAGACTGCTGAGTCGAAGTTTAAATCGAAGTATGTCCGGATCTGATGATGGTCTTGTAATGCTGTGAACGGCTACCCTCCCTCTTTCCTTCTACAACTGAATCCTTGACCTATAAAGTGGCGCGGGGAGGCCAGCAGAGAGTGGCATTGTATCACTTTCAACACGAGGGAGCTTTGCAGCAATATTCGCACTCCAGCCTCAAGTAATACTTATCTTGCTAACGTTGATGTCACCGAGTGCATGCTGTCTGCAATGTAACCTGTATGTCTCGGTTTAAGTCTTTTGATCTTCACAGTTTAACTTACCATAATCTGACAGTACTATTCGTAAAAACAACTTTTCTTTGTACATCGTTACACATGACAATAAATCAACCAATTGTGACTTTTCAATGCATGACAGGAAATTTCTTCTTTTGACTGCATTGGAGTAGCAGCCATTGGTATGGGCCAGGTAATGCTTAAAAAAAAGTAATGACACCATTTGTGATATTTAGTCTTATTTATTATTTAAAAAGCAAGAAATTCGTGTAATCGGGTATTTTACTGCGTAACTAATCGTCGTGCTGAACCTAGGCAATGCTGCTAAATAAATAAACGTGTTTATACAACAACTCAGGTTCCGCAGCATATAACTAGCTCTCCTGAAGTCAGATAGAAAAGGCGGAAAATCGGGAGGATTGAATTTGTGAATTGCATAATAGAAGAATTTTACAACACTGATAAACCACAGGAGGATGAAGGTCCCAGATATGGTGAAGAGTAATATCACAGACCTCCTTCTGCTTGACATCTCTGGATCACTGCGATTCTTTCCTTTGCTCTCACCCTTCAGCCTCTTCCAGACACGACTGGTCAATATAATATGTCTGACTGTCACAGCATTAATTTACAGAATTAAAACGAATGGCAGTAAAGGTGTTAAAACCGTATCAATCCAATCGAATGCTACCCACCAAGTCTCCATAAAGTAGCCTGACCTTGTGCTACAATAGAATGGCACAAAATTGATTATCCTTAATGGTTCATAATAGGGAATGTTTTTCAAACAAAACAAAGTGCAGATTGCTGATAGAACGTGAGTTGCAGTTTTCTCAGTACTATATTTTGTTCTCAGATTCTGACAACAAATGGTAACAAATCGGTCAAAGGAGAAAGAGATAGTGAACCAGACAGAGCAGTCAGTGGCGACACGACACAAGGAACCAATAACATTACACACAGGAATGATGTCCAGGAAAGTTCGTCCATCATAATAAGAACGAAATCTCAACAGGAAAACATTCGTGATAATGACCATCAGATCAGAAGCTGCCATAACTACCAGGTAGCAGGTAGTATCTGGAGAAAAACCGCAGTTTACCCCGGAAAGAGTTGCAATTGCCAGCAAATTAACTGTGGAAGACAAATGGTAACAGAAGCGTTGAATTACTGATCATAAATTCACCCTGCCTGCTCCAGACAGCAACACTAAGATTTTATGGCCTTTAAATAGAATTTAGCAGCTTCCAAATCTTCCAACAACTCACCTCATCCCAGACCCAACCCTCCTTCTCCATCTCACTGCCTTGACCTGACTCGATTTGTCCATCTTCCTCACCACCCATACATTCCAGTCTTATCACTGACCAATCACAGACACCTCCTACTTGCTTCCACATATTGCCACCCCACATATCTTTCCACCAGCCGCACACCACCCATTTATTTCTGTGTCCCCTTACCCCATTGAGTCCTGCTGAAATATTTCAAACTGTAACGTCGACTTCCCTCCTCCTCTGATGCTGCATGACCTGCTGTATATTATTTTCCATCTCAATTCTTTGTCTACTCTCAAAAGTACATTCCAATGAGTATAGTCGATTCTGACAGTTTTCAGCTCCAAGTCCTTCAGATGCTGAACCCATTAGGAATCTCGCACGCAACTGAGTCATCGACCAGGTGATTGAAACATCATTGAAACTAATTCTTCTCTCTCTTTAGATCAGGTCATTCCCTGTTCATTGGGCCAAATCCCGATCCGAGTCTCAATAGGACTAGGAAACAGGTCATCAAAATCTGCACAGCATCTTAAACAAGACTGTTCAATTTGTTTTACACAAGGACATCATAACTGATGATGCAGGGGCTCCCTTCGTGACAATGTATGAGTGTTAGGACTGCTGTGACATTTACGTTGTAAACCTACACATCTGTCCATGACATACATCTCTATATAAAGTCAGGAGGTTATTCTGACAAGACTATAATCTACTTATCATGGACGGTAGGGAGGAGAGAATTTTCGGAAGGAATGGTAGTTAGATGAAGCTTTAAAAATCAAAATAGCGCCGTTGCCCCGATTCCTATTATTTAACAAAAATGTGTGATCCATTTTAAAATTCATAACTGATCCAGTATCTTATGCCAGGATTTAATAGAGTTCCAAATCTAACCATCCTTTCCGTGCAGAAGTGCTTCCTATCATCTCTCTTGGTCGTTCTGAACCTAATTAGCACACTAAGCTCCCTCATTCTATAATGCACAACCAATGGAAACAGTTCACGTTTTCCTGTTATTTCCTTTCAATAATTGTACGATATCGTCCTCATCAAAATTCTAGAGAAAACTGGCCTAACTTGCATATCAAACTTGGAAATTTCCCAGCAGATCCGCAGCATCCACGGGAGAGAAAGCAGAGTTAACGCTTCTGTGCCAGTGACCATTCTGCAGAGCTAATTTGCATGATCTGTCCTCATACCTTCAAACCGTATGATAACGGAACCGATGACAGAACACTGAAATCAGAAAATGCCGCAGTATCACTGAAGCTGGGGGTCGCCGTTGTATTGAGAATGCTGCTGCGTGAATTGCTGTCACTGTTCTGGTGCTTGTATAAGACAGACCAGCCAGTACATGGAGACATTATTGTTGAAAAGCTAAAAAAAGAGAGCAGATCATTGGCAGATTAATACAACTTCATTTGCCATAATGACATACAAGGAAGGCCAATAAAAGCAAGGATGGTGTAGAACACCTTCTCCACGTGTTGAATTGGTAGGTGCATTTTTCTGTGCGCGGTGATCTGTTCCTGCAGGCAGCTGAGAAGCTCCTTGTTTGAAACACTGAGCTGATGTATTCCCAGAGACGTCGCATTATACTGTGTGGAAGCTCCTTGGGGAGATCGAGGTAATAAAAGTTCTCAGTTTTGTTACTTTTATTTTCAAATTGTTGTCAATCAATAAATTTAGTACAATAACAACCTTAATCACAATTACAAAAGAATGTAACTGTTCATATCTCATGATGAACTAACAAAAACATTATTTGGAATCTGCCAGCGACAACATAGTCCATGCAAACACCATGAGCCCTATTCCGACCAAAATTATTTCTACCGATGCTGCACCTGTGCAGTTTATTAGAAGTTTGAAAGTATGTCTCAGACCTGTCCATCTGTACTCTCAGGGAGGAGCTGCCCTTTTCAAGTAAGGACATTTCATTCACTGATTGAAATGTGCTTCTTCTCAGACAATGATTGTGTGCTTTGCTGTCGTGGTCAACACTTATTTCCCATCGCCAATTTCCCAGAATCTAGAATCAGATGAAGGGACAAGTGAAGCGAACATACCGTCTATCCTGAGGGAAGAGGACCCACTGCACGTGATGGGTTACCAACAATGGAAACATGGATGAGACTTTTGTATTTAAAGCAGATTGGAATTTGAATGTCAGCACCTGTTGTGGTGGATTTGAACCCACACCGACAGAACACTAGCCTCGAGCTTACAAGAAAATAACCAAAAAATAATATGACAATGCCACTCTCCACACAGCTAGCATTGCTTTTTTTAACTGTAAACTAATTTAGCACCCTTCACTACTTCGAAAACGTTAACGGATTCATTTTCAGCATTTAATCGAAGTCAAAGTCAGGTCATCACTTAAAATAAACAGAAACACATCGCATGATATAAATTCTAGAACAAAGGAAGGTCATCCGACGAACACATCCATTCTGCAACAGATTCTTACAATCGTCCTAAGAAAAAACGTCTGAACTAAACCTTAATATCATACAGATACACACCCATAATCAAAGCAGCACCTCCGCATAGTGCAGAATGTCTCGAAAATGCAGATGTGGAAACTGTGAATGTCAATGCAGATGCATCACTGACCTCCCTTTTAGTTTGACTGTCCATCAGTTCACTCAGTGCTAAGCCGCCGACAGTGCACTGATCCCTCAGTATTGACCCTCTGCCAGTAGGGCAATCATTCATGACGGACATTTTGATAGTGCAGCGCTACTCAGTGCGACCCTCCGATAGTGCAATACTCCCTCAATACTTGCCCTTTTTCAATGCAGTACTGCCTCAGTCCAGAACTTGCGACAGTGCAGCATTCCTTCAGTATCGACCCTGCAGCAGATCGTCACTCCCTTAGTACAGAATGTCCATCATGTGGCGTTTCGTTATTATTGACCCTCCAACAGTGCATCATTGTCTCTGTATTGACGTTCCCAACATTGAAGCACTGACTCAGTATGACTCAGTTACAAGCACTGGTGCTTCATTATACAAGAGACGTGGCTTTGATTCAAGCCTCTGGTGACAGCCTGTGTGCAGTCCTCACTTTTTCCCCGTGTCTGTGTGCGCTACCGTTGGGTGCTCCGGCTTCCATGCACAAGGGGAATGAGGACTGCATATGCTCGAGATCAGAGTCGAGACCCTGACGCTGGTAAAGCACACCAGGTCAGGCAGCATCCGAGGAGACGGAGAATCGATGTTTCGGGCAAAATCCCATTGCCAGGAATGAGGCTTCTCGGACAGGGAAGGGAGGGTGTTGGTTATAAGAGAAAAGCAAATGGGAGGTGGGTGGTGCTGGAGAGAACGTAGTTGAGAATGCAATATATAGATGAAGTTTCGGGAGAAATTGACAGGTCGGACAGTAGGAATGAGGGTGAACAGACAAGTCAACATGGCGGTGCCAAGTTAGAAGTTTTGCCCTCCAGCCTACAAGCCTCATTACTAATGAAGCACTTATGCCAGAAACATTGATTCTTCTCTCCTTGGATGCTTGGTAAAACAATGACTGCAGATGCTGGAAACCAGATTCTAGATTACAGTGGTGCTGGAAAATCACAGCAGTTCATGCAGCATCCGAGGAGCAGGCAAGTCGACGTTTTGGGCAAAAGCCCTTCATCAGAAATACAGTTCCTTGGATGCTGCCTGAACTGCTATGCGTTTCCAACACAACATTTTTCCTCCCACTATCCAATGATGTATAAGTTAATTCGATTGACCTTGCTAATTTGCAAATACGGGATAGTTCGGGTTAGTTGTGCTCGCCATGGGAAAGCGCACGATGATAGGGTGGCGGGTTGGTTTTGGATTGGATCCTTTTTGTTGGATGACAGGGAAGGAGGGATGGTTTTGGATCAGATACTCTTTGGAGGGTCACTGCGGACTTGTTTAGTTGAATGGTCTATTTCCACACTGTCAGGATTCTATGGTTTTTTCAAATTCCTATCCATTGTTAAGATTAACCTATGAACACCATTAAGTGCAAAGATGTTTCTATGACGTTGGAATCGAGAATGATGGACGAACAGTCTTCTTACTCAGTGAGTCTAAATTTTTGTAATGCTCTGACAGAAATTTTATTGTTAGCCAAACTGTCTTCACTGAGAGCATGATGATGTTGTGGAATTCCCCTCCACAAAAGGCTACAGAAGTCAAACCACTGTGACATAAATAGATGAATCTCTGGAAGCTTACTGTGTCCTGGGTTGTGTGGATAGTGTCATATTCTGGCAGTGATTTAGAGGATTAACTATTCCACGCTTTCCTCTGCCACTCTCCCTCTGTACCTGTCCATCTTCTTCTGTTTGTCTGATCCCCACTCTCACATGGTGTCTCTCACTCTGCGCTTCTTCCAGTTATTTTATCGTCTTTGAATTGTTTGTGTTTGTCCAATTAAATTAGTCTTTATTTATCGTTATTTCTCTCTCTCTCTCTCTCTTCCACATTGCCTCCATTTCCCTCATTCTTTGTGCCCTTCTGTTTCTGTGACTTACTGACTTTACGTTATGTTGTCTTTGCCTGCGTCTCTATTTCAGCACTCTCTTACCTCGACTCCACTCAAACTTGATTTCTTGCTATCTGTCTCTCAATACATAAAGCTGTCTCTTATTTTTTCTCCTTCTCGAAGGCTACTTCTTCTGTTCTGACTCTCTTCAGGTTTGTCTTTGCCTCTCTCCCTGTCTGATTGTCCCTTTTCGAGTGTGTGTGTGTGTGTGTGGGTCCCTTTTGACGATACCTCTGTCTCTTTGTGTTTTCATCTCTCTCTCCAACTCCATATCTGACTGTCCACGTGCTCTCTGCTGCTCTCCCTCTGTCTCTGCAAACATGTTTGTCGCACTCTCTTTCCTTTGCGCCAGCTCCCCTCTGGCTTTTCATCTGTCTCTGCCTATTTGCTAATCTCTTGACTGCCTTTGTCTGTGTGTCTCTCTTTCCGCCCCTCTCCCTCTCTGATGGTCCCTCTATCTCTATCTGGGACTCTTGTTCTCGTTGTCTGTTTCTGTCTATGTCCGTGTGAATCTCCCTCTCTCTCTCGCTTTCTAACTTGCCGTCGGTCTCTGTGCGTCTCTCTCTTGGTCTTTCTCCTATCTGACTGTGGTGCTGTCTCTGCATTATTCCCTACCGACGTACTCAGTCCTTCTGCGAACCTTTGTCTCAGGGTCAGGGCTTTTCAATCTGTAGTCCTTTCCAAGTCTCTCCCTCCTCCGTTGTGTCTCACTCAGACTTTCAATTTCTCTCCTTGCCTGTTTTCCTTCTGCCTTTCTCGTATATCTCTCTACCTATGTCCGATCTGTCTGCAATTTTCTTCTCTCACACATTCTGGCTCTGTCCCTCAATCTCTCCCAATTCTGTAAGAATTAGAGTGGAATTACAGTCGCTTAAAAGCCAATGACACAATCGGATGCTGTGTGATATCTGGCCAGGTTAAAAATAAAAACTGAACATTGGGAGGGGAACTGACCAGCTACCATCATGCAAAAGACTGCCTGAAAAATCGTTCGCTTAAAAATACCTTTATAGACCAGGAACCTAAGAAACAGAATCGCTAAGAAGAAAAGAAGGCACAGGAAATTCCAAACAGAAGAACTGAAAGCTATCTGTTTTTGAGACAGAAGTTTTGTTTTGTAAACCTTAATTGTAGTTTTCTCAGAATGCTATTATCGAAGGGAATGTCAGACATAGGTTAGAGTAAGGACTCATAAATAATTGTTAGTTATTTATTCCCTGTTATCATTTCAGAAATAAAGTGGAAAATTTTATTTTAAATAGTTCATAACCAATCGATTTTTCACAGATTTCCGCATGGGATATATCTTTTTTCCATTGCTGGTTTTAAATTAAGAAGGAGGGTTACTCCGTGTTGTAAGAGCTTTGGGAGTTCACGTCCGTGATTTGAACTGGTTAAGTCAGAGTTGATTAGATTTGGGAGTCCGAAAAATCGGAGGAGATTTAAACAATTGCATGCTGGGGTCCTTGATCTTCAAATAAAATGTATGGGAGAACGTTTGTTTAATTTTGGTGACTTGTGGTTGATTAAATTAAAATTGCTAAAAATATGTTCTGCGATTTGAAGATGAATCTCAAATCTGCCATGAAACTTTAGAAGGAAAGAAAACGGCCATAAGTTTTAGAATCAGCAATAAGTTAGATTTGCGTGTAACCAAGGTCAAAAGTAAAGTTGAAATTGCAAAGCGGTAACTCAAACACTTAAGTGTGTCAGAGAAAGAGACGAGTGCAGCCGAGGTAAAAAACTTAAATTTCAGTTGAGGAAAATCGTGTTAGAGCATAAACAAAGAGAGGAATGGTGGGTTGGGGAGAGATAGATGGGGGGGGGGGGGAGGTGAGGGAGAGAGAGAGAGAGAGAGAGAGAGAGAGAGAGAGAGAAGAAAGTGATAGAGAACGAACGAGAGAAGAGAGTAAGAGTGAGGAGAAAGGACAGAGAGAGAAGGTTCTTGGCTGAACAAAGAGAGAGAGAAGAAAGAGGGAGGAAGAGAGACAGAGGAAAGAGAGAGAGAGAGCGGGAGGAAAAAGAAAGAGATAAAAAGTTGTTAGCTGTGCATTACGAGAGACGATTTGAACTTGGGAAGTTGCGACTTTGACAGCAAAGTAAAGTTAACAGGATGTAGATTAAAAGAGAAGGCACTGATATAATGAAGTATGTCAAAACGCTGCCACACTTCGATCAGAAAGATGCTGAAGCCTACATTGTTCCATTTGAAAAGTTGGCTAGGAAGATGTAGTGGTCCGAGGATTTTTGGGTGCTGCTAGTTCAGACTAAAATGATAGGCACAGCTCGTGAACCACTTAACGCATTGTCAGATGCAGTTGCAAGCGGTGATGAAGAGGATAGTCAAGGTATTTTAAATGCTTATGAATTGGCACTGGAAACAAATAATAGCGGTTCAGAAACACAAAGAAGTAACCAGCTCAGACATATGTTGAGTTCAAAAGAATTAAACATATTTAATTTGATCGATGCGTGCGTGCTTTGATAACAGGGAAATCGTTTGAGGCTTGAAGAGAAATTATTCTGCTGGACGAATTTAAAAACTCACTTTCAGCGCGGGTAAGATTCACATGGAAGAACAGAAAGTTCAGCGAGTGAGAAGGGTAGCAGAATTAGCAGGTGAGTATATGTTGGCGCATAAGACAAGCTTCTGGACAGAATGTTGTCCTATGAGGGATAGAAGTTGGGAGAAGGGCAGTTGCCACGCTATGAAATCAAGAGTCGAGAGTATTGATCAGATTTAAGCACAAAATGACAAAAAACCGAAGAGTATGGACAGGCGGTGAAAGGCCTCAGGTGTTTACACATAAAGAGAGTTTTGAGAAGATTTATAGCTCAGGTTGAAGTTTGGGTGTTGGTTTTCTCGCTGACGTTTCGTTACCTTACTATCATATATTCAGTGAAAATTCCTGCTTTCTCTTTATGTGTTTGGGTTTCTTTGGGTTGGTGATGGTATTTCCTTTCGTGGTGTTATTTCCTGTTTTCACATAAAATTACAGTGTTGCTGATTTCAGAAGATCGTTAAAGAAAGTGATCTTTGGAAAAGATGTGCTAACGGTAGCAAAGGCAGTGCCCATTAGTTTTGGTCGTAAAAGAGACCCCAAGAATAGCCCAGGTGCTGCAGGAAAGTGCCACAGTCCAGGCAGGGACTTTTGGAATTAGTCCCTGATTTCTAAAAGAATTCGCACTTGTGTGAAACGTTTGCTCAGAAAGAACAGTGGGAGAAGGGCAAGAAGTTATAATTTTGAGAGCCAAAATCTAACCAGTCGCTGTTAATAAGTGATGATTGAATATGCACACTTTTTCACCTGGTACCTGAGAGTCTGGTAATTTGTGGGATAAATGGAAAGAAAGTTTGCAGTTCCTTATGTAATTTGGAGTGCCAGCTCAATACTGGGGAAGTTACTGTGGGAGCGAATGAGACAGTGTCAGTTCCAGGAATTTAGTTTGTTCTTGGGAATGATTTGTCAGGATGCAAGATGGGAGTGACTCCCCTTATTATGGAGAATCCCGATGAAGAGGGATAAATAAAACTGCAGATATAAATCAGACTGTGCAGTTAATAGATTGCACTATCAGAAGTGACAGGACAAGGCGAACATTATAAAGAAAGAGGGAGGTGTTGAGGTTCAGTTAGTGCACTACCTCTTTGACGCAATAGCGCAGGAAAAACGTGAACAGGCAGATATTCAGACAGAAGTGTTTAGTCCTGAAATGTTAACGGACTTGCAACAGCAAGACTAGATGAGAAAATATATAATGCGGATGTGTACTTCGAAAAGGAGGCAGAGTGTAGTCTGGGGGGTTATTTTCTGAAAGGTAAGATCCCAAGTCTGAACTTGAGACCACGGCAGATTAGAGCAGAGAAGAAATGGGCCGAAGTGCACCAGATTGTGTTGCTGGGAGAATGCAGACAGGAGGTGTTAGGGGTAGCATATGAACTGCATGTAGGAAATCACCTCAGGGTGCGAAATATACAGACAAGCGTACAAAAATATTTTTTTTGGCCGAGACTGCACAACTTTGTTTGAATTTTGTTTTAAGGTTGATACATGTAAAATGGTAAGGAAGCCACAGGCGGTAATAAACCCAACACATTTGTAGCCAGTTTCTGGATTTGAAGAACCTTTCACTCGATTTATAATGTATTGTGTTGGTCCTCTCCCGAGAACTGAACGTTGTTAACTTGTGAACTGTAACATATCGGAGTATCAAAGTGAAAAAGCTGGTGGTGGAGTTCGCAACTTTCTTCACGAGGATATGGGCTACTCAGAAAGTTTCAGTCGGACCAATGAACATTTTCTTCTGCTTGGAGTGTAAGGAGGTTATGGATAGCTTAGTTATACAATGCTTTAACTCCACTGTGGAATCATCCGGAACCCCGGGGAGCTTTAGAAATGTGGCATCAGGACTTGAAGACCATGCTACATAGAACACAGAAAAATACAGCGCAGTACAGGCCCTTTGACCCTCGATGTTGCGCCGATCCAAGCCCACCTAAGCTACACTAGCCCACTATCCTCCATAAGCCTATCCAATGCCTGTTTAAATGGCCATAAAGAGGGAGAGTCCACCACTGCTACTGGAAGGGCATTCCATGAACTCACGACTCTGAGTAAGGAATCTACCCCGAACATCTGTCCTATACCTACCACTCCTTAATTTAAAGCTATGCACCCTCGTAATACGTGGAAAAAGGTTCTCAAGGTCAATCCTATCTAAACCCCTAATCATCTTGTACAGCTCTATCAAGTCACCCCTAAACCTTCTTTTCTCCAATGAAAACAGCCCCAAGTGCCTCAGCCTTTCCTCACACGATCTTCCGACCATACCAGGCAACATCCTGGTAAGTCTCCTCTGCACCCACACTCTCCAGTGCCTCCACATCCTTCCTCTAGTATGGCGACCAAAACTGCACACAATAGTCCAATGCGGTCGCACCAGAGTCTTATACAACTGCAATATTACTACAGGACTCCGGAACTCAATTCCTCTACCAATAAAAGCCAGTATGCCATATGCCTTCTCCAGAGCACTATTTACCTGGTGTCAATTTTCAGAGATCTGTGTACATGGACACCAAGATCCCTCTGCTCATCCACACTACCATTAGTTCAGTACCCTATCGTCTTGTTACTCTTACCTCACACTTACCTACATTGAACTACATTTGCCACCTTTCTGCCCAGCTCTGCAGCTTATCAATGTCCCGCTGTAACCTGATACATCCTTCCTTACTGTCAACAACTCCACCGACTTTCGTATCATCCACAAACTTGGTCACCCAACCTTCTAGTCCCTCCTCCAGGTCATGTATAAAAATGACAAGCAGCAATGGTCCCAAAACAGATCCTTGCGGAGCACCGCTCGTTACTGCACTCCAAGATGAACCTTTACCATCAACTACTACCCTCTGTCTTCTTCCAGCCGGCCAATTCCTAATCCAAACCTCTAACTCACCCTCAATGCCATACCTCCGTATTTCTTGCAGTAGCCTACCATGGGGAACGTTATCAAACGCATTACTAAAATCAATATACACCACATCTACTGCTTTACCCTCGTCCACCTCCTTAGTCACCTTCTCAAAGAATTCAACAAGGTTTGTGAGGCACGACCTGCCCTTCACAAAATCCTGCTGACTATCCTTGATCACAGTATTCCTATCCAGATGTTCATAAATCCTATCCCGCACAATTCTCTCTAAGACTTTACCCACAACAGAAGTGAAACTCACCGGCCTATAGTTACTAGGGTTATCCCTACTCTCCTTCTTGAAGAAGGGAACCACATTTGCTATCCTCCAGTCTTCTGGCACTATTCCTGCAGACAACGAAGACATAGAAATCAAGGCCAATGGCTCTGAAATCTCCTCCCTTGCTTCCCAGAGAATCTTAGGATAAACGCCATCAGGCCCAGGGGACATATCTAATTTCACCCTTCCCAAAATTTCCAACACCTCTTCCCTACATACCTCAAAGCCGTCCATTCTAATTAATTGTGACTCAGTATTCACATCGGCAACAATGTCCTGTTCCTGAGTGAATAGTGACGAAAAGTATTCATTCAGTGTCTCCCCAATCTCTTCAGCCTCCACACGCAACTTCCCACTATTATCCTTGACTGGACCTATTCCTAGGAGAAAGTGAGGTCTGCAGATGCTGGAGATCAAAGTTGAAACTTTATTGCTGGAACAGCACAGCAGGTCAGGCAGCATCCAGCGAACAGGAGATTTGACGTTTCGGGCACAGGCCCTTCTTCAGGAATGGACCTATTCTTCAGGAATGGACCTATTCCTACCCTAGTCATTCTTTTATTCCTGTCATACCGATAGAAAGCCTTTGGGTTTTCCCTAATCCTACCGACTAAGGACTTTTCATGCCCCCTTCTTGCTGCTCTTAGCTCTCTCTTCAGATCCTTCCTGGCTACCTTATAACTCTCAATCGCCCCAACTGAACCTTCGTACCTCATCTTTACATATGCCGCCCTCTTCCCTTTAACAAGGGATTCCAATTCCTTATTAAACCACGGCTCCCCCACACGACCCTTTCCTCCCTGCCTGACAGGTACATACTTATCAAGGAAACTCAATAGTTGCTCCTTTAACAAGCTCCACATTTCAATTGCGCCCTTCCCTTGAAGCCTACTTTTGCAAGCCACGCATCCTAAGTCGTGCCTCACCTGATCGTAATTTCCCTGCCCCCAGCTATAACTCTTGCCCTGCAGTGCACACTTATCCCTCTCCATCACTGGAGTAAAAGTCACCGAGGTATGGTCACTGTCCCCAAAGTGCTCACCACCTCCAATTCTAACACCTGGCCTGGTTCGTTACCCAGAACCAAATCCAGTATGGCCTCACCACTTGTTGGCCTGTCTACATATTGTGTCAGGAAACCCTCCTGCACACATTGGACAAATACCGACCCATCTAACGAACTCGAACTATTGCTTTCCCAGTCAATATCTGGAAAGTTAAAGTCCCCCATAACAACCACCTTATTACTTTCACTCTTCTCCTGAATAATCCTCCAATCCATTTTTCTACGTCTCTAGGACTATTAGGAGACCTGTACAAAACTCCGAACAGGGTTACCTCAACTTTCCTATTCCTAACCTCAGCCCAAACTACCTCAGATGGCGAGTCTTTATTCATCGTCCTTTCCACCGCTGTAATAGTATCTTTGACAAGCAATGTCACACCTTCCCCTCTTTTACCCCCTCCTCTGACCCTACTAAAACCTTTAAACCCTGAAACCTGCACGTTTTTGTACGGAACAATCCTACCCCGGTATGCTTGCGCTAGATCAGCTTGTGGGTCCGCTCCACGCTTTCTTTTAAAAAAATCTTTCGAATTTAAACCGTTAAACAAACGTCACCGAGCCTTCAAGCAGCCACTGCCAAACAGCCCTTACCTGCTCCGCTGAGAGAGTGAGGCCTAGGCCTTGGAGCTGCGCGCTTTTGTAGGAAAAAAAAAACTATCCAGGTAAGCTTGCCGCTACACCAGCTTCCGGGTCTGCTCCGCACTTTCCTTGAAAAAAAAACTTTCAAATTTTAACCGTTAAACAAACGTCATCGAGCCTTCAAGCAGCCACTGCCAAACAGCCCTTATCTGCTCCGCTGAGAGAGTGAGGCCTATGCCTTGGAGCTGCGTGCTTGTTAATAGCATACTGTCTGGATTACCCGAATCATTGGAATACAGGCATCCCATTTATTATTGTTTGCAAATAGAAGTGCCCCATACGAATCTATTCAGTTTAGTCCCTTTGAGAGAATATTAGATCATGAAGTGAGAGGCGTTTTTAAATTAATGAAAGAAAAATTGACAGGACCAAAGCAGGTCTCACACTAATGTTAACATGGAGTTGAGGGAGTGATTAAATTGAGTAGATGAGTTAGCTAAACTGCACCTGAGGAGGTCACCGTGTAGAATGAAGCAGCTAGCAGATAAAAGCTCTGAGACTCTGACTTTTTGCCAAGGGGCTAAGATGTTAATGCTGTTAGAAGTAATAGGAGATCCCTTCAAAACCAGGTAACTGGTCGCTATCAAGTAGAGAATAAAATGAGTCAGATGAACGATTTAGTAAAGATTCCAGATTTTAAAAAAAGTTATTGAGCATGTCATGAGAACATGTTGAAAACATATTATACTAGAGAGAAAGGACGGTAGAAACATGTG
Source organism: Chiloscyllium plagiosum (assembly GCF_037043375.1). NCBI lineage: Eukaryota > Metazoa > Chordata > Chondrichthyes > Orectolobiformes > Hemiscylliidae > Chiloscyllium > Chiloscyllium plagiosum. The sequence goes on from NW_028270190.1 coordinate 24,027,785, forward strand.
TTCGTTACTGCCCCGAAGCGTGAGGAATCAAATTGAGACGACATGGACTTTGCAGCGCTTCAAAATAGATTTATAAAATGAAGAAGTTCTTGACGAGTCCGATAGGTTAGTAAGCTGTCTGTGACAGGAGCATAGAACGTAGTTGAAAGATTTGTTACTGCAGAACACGTATGTAAGAATCACGTGGGGAGGACTAATGCCATTGGACATGAAGTAGACGAAGGATGTATTGCTCCAATAAAATACCACCCCTATCGGGATTATACTTCAAAACTAGAAAGGTCCAGAAGGAGCGGGAAGCCATCCTTGAAGAGGACATTATCGATCCACGTCAGATTAAGTGAAGTTCATTCATCGACTTAGTTCTCGGCCGGACGGGACACAACAATTCTGCGTGGATTAGTGGAAGGTCAATGCCGTTACAAGTTCGGACTCATATCCAATTCCGAGTTTGCAGGACTGTATCGAGAAAGTCGGACAAGCCAGTTATATCAGCAATTTGGATTACATGTGAGGTTACTGGTACGTAGGTTTATCAGAGACTGAGAATGAAATTTCTGCATTTGTGACCCCAAACGGGTCATATCAGATTCAAGTGAAAATATTTGGAATGAAAATCGTACCCAACAAATTCCAAAGACTCATGAGCAAAGTTGCGGCTGGGTTGACATCCAGTGCTGTCTATTTGGATAATTTAGTGATTTTGCTCTGTCCGTGAAAAATGAAATGGTGCAGTTGGCAGAGCTCTTTGAAGTACAACGATAAGTCAAACAGGTGATAATCTTAAATAAAACAGATTTCACGAAAACAGAGTTGAATTTTGTGGGACATAACATCTGTCAAAGAAGGTCGACCCCAAGGAAGGCAAAGACGAAGGACATCGAGGAATGTTCACGATTAACCTCATAGAAAGATGTGGCACAATTGTTCAGACTCAGTGGATTCTATTGGAAGTTTGTTTCAAACCTCAGCAGTGTAGTGGAACCGTCAACCGATTTGCTGAGAACAATACAAAGTTCTGATGGACTGAACCATGTCAGGTAGTATTCGACCGTTTGAAATCAATATTAACTACCAAACCATTTTTACCTATACCAAATGGTTCAGAACCTTTTAAAGTCGCCATCGATGCTCGTGACAATGGAGGTGGAGCCTACTACGACATGAAAACGAGGACGGGATTGAACTGACAGTTGGTTGCTTTTCGAAAAAAGGTCATCATCCACCAGAGAAAATACTCCACAATCGAAAAAGAACGATGGACTTTGGTACTAGCCTAATAACATGTTAATGTGTATGTCACGAACAATGTGTCAGACACGGTTGTGTACACTGACCACTATTTGCATATATTCTTCGAACGCTTTTAGATAAGAATATGATATTATTTCATCGGAGTATGATGTTGCAGACTCTTAATTTAAAAATCATTCATGCTGTCGATCATGTAATTGCAGATGCGTTATCGCAGATTTCACTGATCCAGTTTAGATGAAATCTGTCTTTATTTATTTTATGTATATGCAGGTTGGAAGCAGATGGGCGAACTTATCTTAAATTTATCGTTATGTTTTAAAAGTAGAGAACAAAATGAAGCTTTCTTTTCATTATGATGGTTCTTTTGATTCTTAAGAGGTCAGTGTTATGGATATGTTAGTAAATAATACCTTTTAAGAAAGTTAAAAGCTAACAGTGATAGAACCAAGTTCACGCAATAAGACAAAACTTAACAAACTGGAGTAGCTGAAAAAAAACAAAAAAAAATCAAATCAAGCGCAACCGTTTGAAAACTATCACTCTTCAAAGCACCTTTATCAATCAGTAAACTGTGAAGTTGAATTCCTCAGAAAAAGAAAGTAAGTCACAGGAAGATGCAAATAGAAGAAACAAAAGCTGCCTGGTTTTGAGATAAGACGTTTTCTTTTTAAAATCTTACAGGGAGCTTTTCAGAGTCGTGTCATAGTAGGGAAACCAAAAGATAAGTTAGACTAAGGACTTGTGAATAGTTGTTCGTTAGTTATTCTCTGCTATAATTTAAGAAATAAATTTGATCATTATTATTTTAAATACATCTTGGGCACTCAGAATTTTTTTACAGATTACTGCACGGTATAAAGCATTTCTGCTTTCCTGCTGTTAAATTAAGCAGGAGGATTTACCCCATGTCATAGCAGTGTGTGAGAGTTTGTGTTTCTGTGAATGTATGTTGTGTGTGCGTATGCGTGTATGTTTGTCTGTGTGTGTGAGAAAGAGAGACAGTGCACATCAGAGAGTTTGTGCGTGCGTGCATGTGTGCGCATGTGTCTGTGACAGAGTAGTCACAGTGTGCATCTGTGAAAGTGTGTGTGTGTGTGTGTGCATGTGAATGTGTGAGTGCCTGCGTGTGTGAGTGTGTGTGTACGTGCCTGCTCATGTGAGGGTATGTGTCTCTGAGTGGGAGAGAAAAAGACTGTCTATTTCCACGCTGAAGTAACCTGTTCCTGTAAGCATTGCATTTATGTGGTGAGTCTAGATGAACTTCTGATCAATTGTACTTCATTTTCGCTGCCGAGCAACCTCCTCTAATTGTCTCAGAAATTGTCCAACATTTTCTCTGGCTACATGTGACAAGATGAGAGATATAGTTCTGAACCATTCGTTGTAGGATCACTGAGTGCTCTCCTCACTTACTACTTATGCTGTTTACTGAGCGGGTCATTCTGTTTTGTCGCTGAATGCAATAAAAGATTTTCCACGCCGACCCCTCATATCTCGGCCTGTCTGATATTGCTCCCGACATGATTTTCTGCATTCCGCATTGAACCAGTTTGGATCCTTGAATTGATAGTTACAGTAAAGTGGAAGATATGTCCGTCCGTGAGGTTGTAAACTGCATGAATTATACGGAGCACGGTTCTGCTGCTGCTGATGGCTTACTGCTCCTCATGGACACCTCGTCATTCGTTGCTCTGCCTGTTTAACATCTGTTGCATTCAGCACAAGAGTTGCTACATAACATAATGGATCGTCGACAAAACGTGAAGATGGCCCATCCTCCCCACAAGAACTGTGCAGTGTGCACTCTATCTGATCTATTAACTGGAGAGGTGTATCTGCAGCAGGCGGATTGGCGACGATAAACTCAATGGTATTTTTATTGATTCCCACATTGATTCCCACATAATCTGCCGCAGATCCGACCAGCAACCACAGGATCCAACGTCAATCCCGAGCACTGTATTGAATATTTACCAAGGAACTCCCCTCCCCATCTTCCTAGTTCTGTCTTGTCAATCGGACCCTACCAGGAAAGGTGATGATGTTGCCTGGGACACAGTCCTGCGAACAGAATCCTGCTTTACAGAAAGTGTCTGATTCTTGCTTGATTAGTCTGTTGGAAATATACGGCAGGTTACATTTACATATTGCACAATAAAAACTTATTATCACTTTATTTCTTAAATATTCAAAATAAACTGAACATCATTGCCTTTCAGCTCTAAACAATTGAAGTGAACAACGATTACATGAGCGGTGCACACGCCGATTACACAATTCAGCAACTGTAGTAAACAGTTGATTTATGTTCAGATCCGTAAACACACTACCTTGCAGTTATTAAATCTGTTCAAAATAGCTTTTTTAAAAGGCTGAATTCATACATAGTTCTCCAAACCTCATCACTACTTCCAAAACCTGGCAAGAGAGCTTTCAAACTGGACCTGAGCAGTAATTCTCACAATTACTAAAAACAGTCCAGTTGTAATCAGCTCAGAAAGAATAGGGAATGCATGGGGAAAACTGGTCAATGGATGATCACAGGGCTCAGGGCTGATCCAAATGCAATTGGACATTTGTACAAATGATTCGCCCAACAATCATGCGTCATACGTTTATCTTTGCTGATGACTTATGGTATGCCACATAAGCTTTTTAATTCTGCACCTAGGACCTGATCCTGAGAGAAGCTCTAAGAAAGTTGATGGACTCGTGCAGTAAAAGCATCTTATACTCAATTTTTCATAAACTATATTAATTGTATACCAGCTCCACAACGTCAGTATTCAAGCAGGATTGTCCAACTGCATTGATCGCCCTTCTCATCCATGGCTGTGACTCGAGACGGAAAATTCTTTGTTAATGTTTTCAGAATCGCTCTAACTATTAACAGTCAAGTACCATTACGGTACGGTGGCTCAGTGGTTAGCACTGCTGCCCCACAGCACCAGAGTCCCAGATTCAATTCCAGCCTCGGGCAACTGTCTGTGTGGAGTTTACACATTCTCGCCGTGTCTGTGTGGGTTTCCTCCCACAGTCCGGAGATGCGCAGGCTAGGTGAATTGGCCATGCTAAACTGCTTGTGGTGTTGGGGTAAAGGGTGAATGTTGGGGAATAGGTCTGGGTGGATTGCGCTTCGATGGATCTGTGGACTTGTTGGGCCGAAGGGCCTGTTTCCACACTGAAAGTAATCTAAGTCATTATTGAATGTTCGACATCCTTTGGTAATATCCACTTTTCAATTGTCCACTATGTACAATCAAGTTCCACCTGTTCCAATTGTGCGCAAGAACATCCCTGGACAGATTGAAAATCATTGACCGAAAGTAGCTGCTCTCAGGCTTGATTAACTCAGTCAGTTGGATGGACGGTTGATAATACAAAATAATGCCAAGGGCGTGGGTTCACTTCCTCCACTAACTGGGGTGAATATAAAAGAGTGTCCATCTGACAATCTTCCTTTGCATGAAGCAGCGTGACTCTCCAGTGAAACTACCGCCACTCGTCTCTGTCTAAAAATAGATCGATCCCATCATCATCTAGGACTATGGTGCCTCAGCTTTTCATTTCTCATCCACAATTTTCTAACAAACACGTTCCCTGAGGAACAGCTGCAGGGCAGGCCTGGAGCTGAGCTGGCTGCTCTCATTTAATCACCGACATTATTGTTTGAACATCGTGTGATTTAAGGCAGTTCAGACATTTCCCTGTTTGCCATTGGCTCCAGTTTTACATTGCTCCTCGATGCCAGACGAGATCAAATGCATCTGTAATGACAACTGCACTTGTTCTGACCACAACACTAGAATGAACCTTTGTTTTTTTGCTTGTTCTCCATCTCGAAACCAAGGCTTCAATGAGGTCAGTAGCCTTGGCAGCGTCCAAACTGAGCTTTAGTGATCAGATTGTTGTTGAGAAAGTGCTGTTTGATAACACTGTAGGATCCATGTTTCACCACTTTTTTAATGAGCTAGAATGGACTGGTGGAGCAGTAATTATTTATAAGGGTGTGTGTGTGTGTGTGTGTGTGTGTGTGTGTGTGTGTGTGTGTGTGTGTGTGTGTGTGTGTGTGTGTGTGTGTGTGTGTGTGTGTGTGTGTGTGTGTGTGTGTGTGTGTGTGTGTGTGTGTGTGTGTGTGTGTGTGTGTGTGTGTGTGTGTGTGTGTGTGTATGTCTTTGCATGCATGTATTTCAGGACCGGACACATCCAGATGGTTTTCCACATTGTCACTCAGTTACTAGTGTTGTAGCCCAGCAGGAATACTTTGAATGCAATGTTGTCAGGCCCCAAAGCCTTTGCATTGTCCAATCCTTCCTGCCATTCGGAGATATCACACGAGATTAATGAAATGAGTTGAAGGCTGCTGTCTGTGATGCAGGAGATCTTTGGATGAGCCTGAATTAAATCATCCTTTCGAAACTTCTGTCTAAACGTTGTTATGAATGTTTCAGCCTTATCTTTTATATTGTTGTCCTGTGCTCTTCAATCATTGAGGAGAGCTATGTTTATGGAACCACCTCCAGCAAGTTGATTCATGGCCCACCAACATTCATGACTCTATGGGACAGGGATGCATCAATTAGGTTAGATTCCTAAGTTGTGGGTTCGCTTTCATCGATCTGTCTTCTGTTGCTTATGATTTCTGATGTGTCAGAAGGCCACTTCGGTAACTTCGCCACATTTATAAGTATACCAGCCACAGCGCTTGCTGCGCTGTCCAGCCCCTACCTCTGACTTCCACCCCAGTCCTGCTGCTATGTCCTTCAGAACCCAAATATCGCAATCAGTTGTGCTGTTGCGAAGTCACACTTTTCAATCGATCTTGTAATGTCCATCATTTGAGGGAGGAGAATGCAGGGCGGCAGTGAATCAATCTCACCACTACCTTCTCACGGAACAGCTAGTGGTAGGGAATAGACGCGAGCAGGCCAGGCCAATATTCGGTGAATGCATTAAAAATGCCCTCCAGCACCTTCACCCCTTCGGATCTCAGTAATCTTCATGTTCCCCCACACCCATGCTTATCTCTCTAGTCTCTGCAATAACTTAGACCCGTCCCTATTTCTGTATCCTTTCCCCATCAACAATACTCTTTTTTACATCTGGACACTCTTCCAGCCACATCCTATTTCTTTATCCTCCTCCATCATCTGCATGCCTCACTATTTATTCTACTGTCTCGAGTCCATGTCGCATTTCCACGTCAGTAAACTCTTCCAGTCTGGACACTCATGCTAACATTGTCACCTCCTCCGATCCATACACCTGATCTCCATAACTTCTTCCAGATCTTACGGCATTCTGTGACGTTGTTACATCTTGCAGGCCGATACATACCCCTATAGCTGTCAACTCTCGCAGGTTTTACAGTCTTCGCTACCTCTGCAATATCGATAAGCATGTACATCAACCCTATTTCTGTAACTTCCTCCAGCCCATTCACCACTCCATATCTTCCTGGCTTTTCCAGTCTGAACAGCACTGCCTACTCCCGGAAACTATTCAAGACCTTATAATCTTCTCCAACTTTGTATTGTTCTCCAGCCGAGACATAGCTCACTATCTCCGTATCTTCAAAACATTTTTGCATTCCTCCATATGTCCAGATATTTTCTGACTCCACACAACTCCCACGTTCTGTAACCTCCTCCTGCACTTGTACATCACTGTTTCTATCATCTCCTGCTGCTCCTATACACCACACCTTCGCAACATGCATTGACATGTACAGCCCTCCATACCTCTACCGTCACCATTTGCTCTCTACCTACCTCTGTAGCTTCCTCTAACAGTTATATCCCCTGTTATATCTCTAATCTCAACCCCTATGTACTGTCTGTATCGTTGTCATTGTATCAAGCATCCACCCACTTCCATGTTCCTGGAACTTCCTCTAAACCCGAAACTCCTCCCTGTCTCTGCAGCCTCTGCCAGCAACTACAGCTACATATGTCTCTGACATCTTCCAGCAACTACACCTATCTTTACCTCAGTATCATTAACCAGCAGCTACATCCTGACCTATTTCCATACCTCCTGCAAAATCTACCTCATTCCCTGTCGCTACAAACTACTCCAGCTCCTACACCATCTTTAAATCTGTGTCCTCCTCACGCCAATACATCTCCTTCCTATCTTTGTAACTTCTTCTCGCATTTACTGTCCTTGTATTACTCTAACTCGCAAACACTCTTCCAACCCTCCTGATGCCTATAATATTCTCCAGCCCCTACAATTTACTTTAACCTTGTAACCTCATCCACCTGCAACAAACCTCCCGATCTTTGTAAATCCTTCCAGTACCTAAAGCCTTCCCTAACTTTTGTTTACATCTTGCAACCCTGACACACCGACTTTTGTGAACTCCACCGGCTACTCCAGACCTCCCTATGAATGTAAATGTTCAGGCTCTTTCTGTCTCTGTAACGTCCAGCAGCCCGATAGCGGTACATCTTCCTCTATCGTTCTCCAACATCGACACTTCTTCCTATATGTGATGCTTGTTCCAGCCAGTATATTCCTTCATAATTCTGTTGTCACCTCCAGCGAGTATACCATTCTTAACTCGCCTGAATGCAAGCCTTTCGAAATCTCTCTAACTTGCTGCGATCCTTAAACACTCTCCATATCAGTGTCACTTTCTCAAACGTTGTTGTAAAGCGCAGTTCGAAACCTTCTCCCTCACAAAAGCCTAAAACTGAAACACCCAGAGAGGAACACCTCAACCTGAAACCTGTGGTAACAGTTCCCAAACTGGCAGAAAGAAGTTGGCAATTATAATAAACCCCGACACTCACTTTGCATTTGATAAATAAATTTCATTTATTTATAATAGAGAACAAAATAACTAAACTCTTAACAAACCGAATAAATCCCTTCAAACTATGCTCCCAACTATAACACGGTGGCACAGTCGTTAGCATCCAGCGCCAGAGACCCGGTTTCAATTCCCGCCTCAGGCGACTGACTGTGTGGAGTTTGCACAATCTCCCCGTGTCTGCGTGGGTTTCCTCCGAATACTCCGGTTTTCTCCGACTGTCCAAAAATGTGCAGGTTAGGTGGATGAGCCATTTGAATTCCCGGTAGTGTTTGGTGAAGGGATAAATGTGGGGAAATGGGCCTCGGACGGTTGCGCTATGGCGGCTTGGTGTGGACTTGTTGGGCCGAAGGGCCTATTTCCACACTGTAAGTAATTTAATCTAATGGTATACTGTTTCAATAAATGCAAGTCCCACTCATTAGTTATAACATAAATGTAAAAATGCGAAATTAATCTCTCTAAATTGCAGCCAGGCTACGTCTTGCAGCATGTTCTGTGCCTTTCTCGTCGAATCTTTCTGACAGGAACAACATCTTCATCGTATCATTTTGTCAGAAACATGAACTGCCTCATTGATAGGGACCTTTGGCTTCGGTTAGTCTTTCTCTAAGAGCTGAAAGCTGTTCACTTCGCGGATGGCAATGGCTCTCCTGTCTTTGTCCAGTTGCCCTCTTCTTTTATACTCTTGATAACATACAATGGGATTGGTGCAACATTGTGAAATCTATCAGATCTACATTTAACGTGTTTTTAGCCTCAATGCCCCTGGTTTTAATCAATTGGCTAAATTCAACACGTGATGTCGTCCAAAAAGAAACAAAACTGTGGCTTGCATTGCTAACTATACAGTCTTCGTTTCTCTGTGCACCTTCAAACCTACATCCTTTCTGAATCACTAAGGATTGAAAAAACACCTCATCTTTTAAAGGCGCAGCACGCTGCTTCCACCCAGCTATTTAAAAACATCCATATTTTATAATCCCCAAATTCTAACATCCTGCCACCCAGTCCAGAAGTACTCGACGCAACATCGCAACATTCCCCTCCTTAAACATAGTATCACAATTGTGAAAACATGGCTTCATTTTATTTTTTTTTAAATTTAATACATTTGTTGCGAGATCCATAATCTATATTTACGCATTTCATGCTTATTCTATGTACGTCTAACACTGAACTCTACCACTTCTTTCTCATGCAAACCTCCTTTGCTTTTCGTTTAAAGCAGTGATTGAAGTGTGCGCAGCATTATTTTCTGCAACATATTCAATATGTAAATTGTATTCTTGTAGCGTAAGACTCCAATGGAATTATGTGATGTTCATGTTCTTCAATCGTTCCAGAAACGTCAAAAGCTTATGATGAGAGTACATGACCATCGCTGGTGCATTATTTGCAAAGTATATATTAAAATGATGAAAGGACATTAGAAAACTCAACAACTTTTTTCAGTGGTAGGTATTTTTTTATTTTCTGTTGAATGTTGAGGTGTTTTCAACATTTATCTATTGGCCTTGCAAAACCACATTCATCCTTCTGTAACAACACAGCTCCAACCCAAAAAATCACTTGCGTCTATTGCGAATTTAAAGGGTTTCAAGAAATTGCCATGGCTAAAACTGATGCAGTGGCTAACAGTGCTTCCACATTCTCAAATGCTTCCTGTAATTGTTCTATCCAAAGTAACTGTGCTGTGTTTTTCTTAAAACTAGTCCGTCAGTGGTGCCACCATGCTTCTACAGTTTGGTACAAACTTCTGGTAAAATCCTCTTTATCCCAAAAATTCTCGCACTTCCTTCATTAGTGATGGTCTTGGAAATTCCTATATGGTCTTCGTATTCACGATCCTCAGTGTCATCAATCCGTGTCTGACGTTGTGAACTGAGAACGTCGATTCCACATTTGTCAATTCCGTTCCAGCGATGTATATGAACAACATTGTCTTCTGTAGTCTCCCAAAGAGCTCTGTGATATACTCCATGTATCCACAAATGGCTAAAGAACATTCAGTCATATATGTAGATAACACAGCAAGTCAATCCTACCGCAACAGTGTTCATAAGTCTTTGAAAAATAGCTGGTGCATTTTTCGTTCCAAAGGACTTACTTTATAATGATACAGGATAAAGTGAGGACTACACCTGCTTGAGAGTAAGAGTGGAAAAGTGTGGTGGTGGAAGTGCAAAGCAGGTCAGGCAGCATCTGAGAAGAATGAAAGTCGATATATCGGGCATAAATACGAAACTTTCCTGCTGAAGTCCTTATGCCTGAAACATCGACTCTATTGTTCTTTGGATTTTGCCTGACCTGCCTGAAATGGATGCGGCTCGTTTGGGGTTACAAAAGCAGAAAATTATTTTGTTCATTCGAACAAAAGTACTTAACAGAAACCGGAAAGTAATTCCAATGTTGCGATGGAAGTAGCTTATCCTAATTTTTCTAAACAATTCTGCAGCCTTGGTATTGGGTATAAGACTGGTTTGTTCACTGCATTTCCATTCCGATAAGCTCAGCAGAATCAATGAGAATCACTCACGTTGTTAACAAGCACGATAGGCGAACTCCAATCACTTTCACTCGGCTTGATGATATCTTCTTGCACCGTCGCGTTCACTTCCTCCTGAATCTACTCTGCTTTAAGTGACTTAAGCCTGTTCGACCCTAAGACACAGGAACAGAAATTAGGTCATGAAACCTGTTGAGTCTGTTCCGCCATTCAAACATGTTGGAAGAATTTCTCAAAACCTTTCTGCCGTTTTCTCCCCATAACACCTGAGAACCAACTATCGGAATCTTAAACATATACAATGAACTGGCCTCCACAGCCTTTTGTGTTAATGAATTTAATGGATTCAAAACTTTCTGGCTGCAGACGGTTCTCCTTATCTCTTTTCAAAATGGTCTCCTATGTTCTCTGACACTATGCCCATGGGTTCCAGTCTCTCCTACCAATGGAAACATCTTCTTTAAGTCTACTCTGTACAGGTCATTCATTGTTCTATTTGTCGTACTTAGATTGCTCCTTTACCTTCAAGAGTCCCTCGAATATAAACCCGCAGCCCTCAAACATTCCTCATGTGTTAAACTTTTCTTTCCCGTGATAAATCTCGTGAATGTCCTCTGAATTCGCCACATGGCCAGTACATCTTTCCTGAGATATGAGGGCATCTCAACATTAAAACCATCTTTGCATTTCCATCCATAACTACTAAGTTAGACAAGAAGTAAGCTGGAAGAACACAGCAAGTCAGGCAGCATCAGGAAGTGCAGAAGTCAACGCTTCTGGTACAACCCTTTTTCAGTACTGGGGTTTGGTTGGGAGTTGCTCAGGTAAAGGGGGTGCTGGGGCTGGATGGTGAAGTAGGGATAGGAGAACAGAGGTAGAGCGCACGACCGAGTTGTACAATGGGAAGAATTAATTCGGCTGGTGGCTTGGCGGAGTGAAGGGAAGGAGAGAGCTAGATGAGGAATAGGGGACAGTAAAGCGAGGTTACACTTAATGGGATAACTCGTGTTGAGTCCACCGTGCTGGAGGTTGCCCAGGCAGACGATGAGATGATGTTTCTTCAGTTTGCGGTTTTGTTTGTTTTGACAATTGTTATGACACGGGTTGAACTCCTCTGCTAATTTCAACCTGCTACTTCAGCAGCACAGAATGCAATAGTCCCATGCTTTAGTCTGTTAAAATTTGAGAAACATAGATCTATCACAAAAAAAAGTCATTACTTCAAGGAAAAAATAATAACTGCATTTTTTTTAAAAGTCTAACAGAAAATAATTAACTCACAACTATTTACAAGCCATTACTTCAAAACTGTAGTTTCCCGTCACCTCTGCAAAACTGGTCCGATAAAAGAAAAATCCCGATTACGATTTACGAAAAATATAATCACGTTTCCAAACCAGTCAGCTAGTCGACTGTTCACTGTAGATTTTCTTCTATGTTATTTTTTCTTCATAGCGATTCTGTTTCACAGTCTGTTGATAGATAAATGTACGTTTAAGAAACAGATATTTCTGCAAGCAGTCTCTCTGTGGTGTTTGGTGCTTGGCAGTTTTCTTTGCTGCTTTGGGTAACTATTCAAAATGTCTGATCTGTGTACCCAAACAACGGATTGTTTATTGGTTTTAATATTGTCAAATTACTAAATTCAAACATATTTGGATTGTTTTATCGTGGGGCATAATTTGAAATGATTAGACAAATATGAACTTGTTTTTGTCTCATCGCAACACAGGTACTGCTAACTGTTCAACCAGATGTTACATTACAAATTTTCCAGTATTCTGTGTTCTTCTCCAAGTCATTGCCCGCTTTGAAACTCTCTTAAATGCACAATTTCCCTTACAATCTTGAGACGATCTCACGCCTTATGAAAATATGAAGCAATATAATGAAAAGGGGCCTTTATTTTTTTTTCTGTTCTTCAAATACATTACCATAACATGCATATAACTTAAATATAAGTCCACCTTAATTTGTTTGTCTGTGTGTGTGTGTGCGTTTGTGTGTGTTTTAAAAAAGCATTGGAAAAGTACAAGTCTCATCTAAACTTTACCGGTTAAATCCACGATAACACAGTTGCAATTACATTCTTACGACACGCAGCATGTATGATTTTTGCATTAAAAGTCTGCAACAGAAGACTCCAATGAAAGAGTCTCGTATTCTTATTTTCGAACCGTTCTCAGAATGTATGTGTGTTGTAATCTGTGTGCACAACTGTCTCTGACACATTGTCCATGACATAGACATTGACATATTGTCAGGGCAGTACCAAACACAATACATCTTTTTAGATCGTGGAGTATTTCTTCTGGTGGCTGTTGAGCTTCTTCAAAAAGTAACCAACTTTCAATAATATCATGTCCTAATCTTCTTCAGTCAAGCTCCAATTTCGATATCACGAGCGTCGATGGCATCATTAAAACTTTTTGAAATGTTTGGTGCAGCTAAAACTACTGAGGTGGTTAATATCGCCTTTAAACGGTCAAAGGCCGACTGGCATTCATATGGTCACTTAATGGACAGACTGTGTGTTCATCGTCTGCAGATTCCTTGACGGTATCACTTTACTGCCGACATTTAGAGCACACGTCCAATTGAATCCACTGAGTAGGAAGAAGTGAAGTACCTTTTCGTCGAGGTTGGTCATGGAAATTCCTCGATGGCCTTCGTCTTTGCGTTTTGTGGGGTCAACCTTCCATCGCCGATGTTATATCCCAAGAATATCATCTCTGATTTTGCGAATTCAGTTTTGTTAACGATTATTATCAGTTTTGCTTCTCACAGTCGTTCGGTGATCTCTGCCAACTGTACCATGTGATATTTCCAGGACTTGCTGAAGATCACGACATTATCCCAATAGACTGCCCAGTTTTAAACCCAGCCGCAACTCTGTTTATGAGTTTTTCAAACGTGCCAGATGAGTTCTTCATTCCTAAGGGCATCAATTTATACTGATATAGCCCATTTAGGGTAACAAATGCAAATAATTACTTTCCTGCCTCTGCTCAAGATACCTGCCAGTAATTAGGTAATGCATCCAACTTCGTATTGTAACTGGCTTGTGTGACTTTGTCGGTACAGTCCTCCAATACCTGAATTTGGAATGGAGTCCGATTTTGTAACTGCATTGATCGACGCATTGGAATTGATTCAGCGTTGATTCCAATAATCCATGTCGAATAGTTGAGTACTGTTCAGTTTGTGAACTAAGACGATCAGCAACCTCAAGTCGCTCCAGCTTGTTTCCACGATATCCTTATCGAGGATGGCCGCCTCATCCTTCTGGACCCGTCTGGCTTGGAAAGGATTAAGTCGATAAAACCTTTCTTTTATCGGAGCAGTATTCCACAAGTCTACGTTATGAACAATAGAATTAGTCCTCCAGATCTGATATTTACATATGTTCTTATACTGCAATAATGAACATTTCAAATGCATTCTACGTTCATGAAATGGTTAGCTGACTATCCGATCCCACTCCTCAAGGACTTCATCTTTTAAAACTATTTTGAGATACTGCAAAATCAACATCATCAAGATTTGATTTCTCACACTGCGGGACAGTAACTAACATAAGAATCTTTAGTTCTTTCTTCCTAGTACAATATGCTGTCACATGTTCACATGATCTACCCGATGCCCTACTTTTCGACAAGATAGTTCAGCTGACTGATCTTTCTCTCAATTTGATAGGGACCACGAAACCTGGCTTTGGAGGGATCTCTAGTCACTTGGAACAGTGGGTGGCACAGTGGCACAGTGGTTAGCACTGCTGCCTCACAGCGCCAGAGACCCGGGTTCACTTCCCGCCTCAGGCGACTGACTGTGCGGAGTTTGCACGTTCTCCCCGTGTGTGCTTGGGTTTCCTCCGGGTGCTCCGGTTTCCTCCCACAGTCCAAAGATGTGCAGGTCAGGTGAATTGGCTATGCTAAATTGTCCATAGTGTTAGATAAGGGGTAAATGTAGGGGTATGGGTGGGTTACGCTTTGGCGGGGCGGTGTGGACTTGTTGGGCCGAAGGGCCTGTTTCCATACTGTAAGTAATCTAATCTAATCTAAAAAAAAAGTACGAACACGTCACCAACTTGGGAAATCTTCCAAGTCTCAGATATTTTTACTGCCACCTGCTTCATTCTATACTGCGTCCTTTTAAGGTTCTGTTTAGCTCACTCACATAACTTGATTTCACCTCTTCCTCACCTCCGATACACAAATTAAGTGTGAAATCTCCGGCTTTAGTCCTATCAAATTTTCTTTGATTAACTCTAAATGTCATCTCACTTGATGTCCGATAATTAACTGAAAGGAAGTGAACTGAGTAGATCCATTTGCGGCATGGGATACGTTTATACCAATCATTCAAGTAATCCTGACAGTATCGTCTTCAAGATCTGATGCCATCTTTCTAAAGCTCCCTGGGATTTCAAGATCATATGCACTGGATTTCCAGTGCTCGAAACGTGAGCTACCCAACACGTCCTTATACCACCGAGCAGGAAAAATAGACCGTAGTTCCGACGAATCCCACTGGGTAGCTCATAATGTGTGAAGAGAGCTACTAACTCCTGGAGAACCCTTCCTGCCTTGGAACTCCGCAATGGAATTTCCTCCGTAAATGTGGTAGACATCTCCGTTATTTTAAAATGTTCTCGTTCCGTCACTTAGTTCTCGGGAGGGAACTTACATAAGCACTTATAACCCAAGTGAACGGTTCTTCAAATGTGGTAATCAGCAACAAAGGTGCTCCTTGTATTATCATCTGTGGCTGACATAGCATTTCTCATATATGACACGTATGGCAAAAAATAACTACAGCCTTGTGCATTCCTGGACAATATAAATGACTTTGGACCCGAAGCCTGAGTCAGTCGTACCCTTAGGTGACCTCCTACAGGCGCTTGTGCGCTGAATGCTACTGGCAACACAAACTTGTGCACATCAGCCCATTTCTCCTCTGCACTGTCATGGTCTCCATTTCCACCTTAGGATTCTATCATTCAAATAATGACTGGCTGGAATATTCATTGCCTCAATATCGTCCTGTCTTGGTGTTGCAAGTCTCTTAGCCTTTCAGAACGAAACCCTTTTCTCTAACCCTCTAATATCCAAGATTTTCCTGCACCATGACATCAGCAGGGTGTCCGCTGACTAAACCTGGATTCCTTCATCTTTCACTTTCGTCTTCTCTTCGTGCTGTGACTTAGGATCGTTGATCTGTTTACTACACAGTCTGGGAAAATACCAGGATATTTGTATTTTACCGCCTCCGATTGTGTGTCTTCTTTGGCTTCTCCACAACAAGAGCTGTCACCCCCACCTTGGAAACTGCCAAATCATTCCCAAGTACAAACAGAATTTCTTGAACTGACATTCTGTCAATCACTCCAACTGCAACTGCCCCAGTCTTGAGTTGGCACTCCAACCTGATTTTCTATAAAGGAACACTGAATGTCTGTCCATCTATCCAAATAATTACCACACTTTCGTGTGTCGGATCAAAAAGGGCATATATTCGCTCATCCCTTAATATCAGCGACTGTTTTGATTCTGTATCTGTCAAAATTATATCTTCCAGTCCTTCTCCAATTATTCTGTCTAATTTATCTTTACCCAGATATTAGAATTCTTTGTAGAGTCCGGGTAATAATTTCATACTTAGCCCCTGCCTCAACTTTGCACTCTCCTGCAATTCCTCGGTTCTTCTTGTGGTTTCCTTCACTACCTGCACTCGTGCCACTGGTTCAGCTTCTTTCAGCACATCTTATTGCACAGCTCCTTTTTTTAACGAACACCAGTGTGACTTTACATGTCCCACCTGCCGGCAATGAAAACACATTTTCTCAGCGCCATTCTGAAACCACTGGTACTATAACTTTCTGTTTCTCACTCCATTACATTGAAAAAACCTGAGGAGTTTCACTTCTTTTCCACCCTCTTGAGATTCTTTTTTTTTTATTTTGGCAAACACTTGCCAGTGTTCTCTCCATTTAGTTTGGAAGTGTAGGATATCTCCTTCTCCCACCTCCCACCACTGACAGGACGATATTTTGGCCGGAAGCTTGTCTTTTGATTAAAACGTGTTCATTCTGCTACTTCTGTTGGCCGTCTCAATTCCTAAACTTGCTGTTCCTACACGTGGGTTCTTACGATCTCCGGACGTGAGATTTTAAAATCATCCAGCAGGATAATCCCTCTTGAAGCCTCAAATGCTTAGCTACCTTTGAAGCATGCAACTTCTCTCAAATTATCTCTGTTTAAGTCTTTCGAAATCCTTCTTTGTGTTCCTGAACCGCTGTCTGTTCCCTTATGGAACCTATTCATAAGCACTTAAAATATCCTGTTTGATCTCATCATAACCTGTTGACCCCCTCAGCAGAGAATGCATTAAATAAATAATGTGTTCCATCTACCAGTTTAGACTGAACTAGCATTACACATCTGACCACTCCATCTCCGTGGCATTTTATAAAAATTGTATTAAGACGGCTTAAACATCTTTATCAACAAAATGAGACAGAGGTTTGACGTATTTGAAAATGTCACGGCTTTCTCTTTTAATCTCTATCCTGTTACCTTAAGTTTACTGAAAAGTTGCACTTTCTCATTTTCAAATTTTCTCTGCTTTTGACTCTCCCCTTCTTCTCTCTCTGTTTGCTCCACTAAGGACCTTCACTCTTTCTTCCCTTCCCCCATAACTCTTCTCTCTCTTTCTTCTCTCTCCTTGTCTTTGTGTCTCTCTCTCTTTTTGTCTTTTATTTTCCCCCAGTATATCTTCTAACTACATTTTCCTCAACTGTAATTTAAACTTTTCTGTTCCGACTGCACTTGTCTGTTTCTCTGATACGCCTATGTGTTCGAGTAATTTCCGCATAATTTCAGCTTTTGTTTTCTCCTTGGTTAAAATCAAATCGAACTTCTTTGGTAATTCTCGAAGTTTGGCTATTTTCTTTCCTCCTAAAAATTCTTGGCAAATTTGAGAATCATCTTTAAATCCCATAACCTCTTCTGGAATTTTACAGACCATTAAAATCATGTTTAAGTTAATCAACCACAAATCACCGAACTTAAACAACTTGGCTCAACTATGTTTCATTTAAAGATCTAGGACACGATCTTGCAGGTTTTAAAAACTACTGGGCTTTTTCATCACCGACATCTATTCAAATCTGTACAAATCTCAGACTGGATCTGTCGAAATGTGTTCTATTCACGAATCCGAGACTCAAACTGTCCAAGTCCCGGACGACGCATCTGCAAACTGTTACGACACGGGTAAACCTCTTTGTTAACTTAAAGCAGCATGCACAGAAAAGATCCACACCGTGCTGTAATCTGGTGAAATTCGAGAGGCAGCGATCTACCCCTAATATTCATGTTTAAAGTAAAAATTAACAACATTTTTTAAAAATTCAAGAAATACAATTAACTAACAATTATTTACAATTCATTTCGCCAAACCTCTCCTTTACTTTTCCCTCTACATTACTGCTCGGATTTTTTTGTTAAATTCCGACTGATAAAAGGTATAAACACGGTTAAAAACCAGTCAGCTTGACGAGTTTCCTCTCTATTTCTTCTTCGTCTTCTTTTCATTTTCATAGGGACTCTGTTTGACAGGTCGTTGATAGATAAATGTACCTTTGAGGGAGCAGACATTTCTGAAAGCAGTCTCTCTTTACTTATTGGTGCTTGGCAGTTCTCTTTACCGCTCTGGCTAACTGTTCAAAATGTCTGATATTTATGTCACAAAACATTGGATCGGTTAATTGGTTTTAATATTGTCAAAATAATGAATTCAAACTTGATTGGAGGCTGATATATTCGGGCAGAATTTAAACCGATTGGCTGAATTTGTTTTTGTCTCAGAGCAAGAACCTAGCTGTTTGAACAAATTTTATATTTTATGTTTTCCAGTACTGTGTTCTCTTCTGAGTTCTTGCTAGCCTATCAAAGCTCTTAAAGGTACATTTTCATATGCACCTTAAGAACACAATGGAGGAAACCAAAGATGATCATGTTTGAATGTGGGTGGGAGGCGCAACAAAACTGAGTGGTAACTGGGAGGTCGCGTCGACCCTTGCCAGCTTGACTGAGTTGCTTTTCGAACCGTTCTCTAAGTGTATGTTTGGTCTTCCCAACGCAGAAAAGATCACGTCAGAATGACATGATGCAATAAACTACTTTCAAAGAGAGGTAGGTAAACCTCAGTCTCACCTGGAATGACTGTTTGGAGCTCTGGATGGAGTTGAGAAGTCGTGTACCTGTCGGTTTTGTATCTTTTCTAGTTGTGGGGAGGGGTATCTTGGGATTCAAGCAAGTTGGTGGGGAGGGCGGCGTGAACCAAGAAGTGGCTAAATGTACCGCTCCTTGAGGAAGGCAGAGAGGGGTGGAAACTAGATGATGTTCTTGGTGGTGTTGTCCAGTTGGACTTGGTGGAAGCGTTTCAGGATGATGTGTTGACTGTGGAGTCGGGAAGGGTGGACAACACCGTATATTCTGCCTGGGCAACCTACAGCCTAGAGGATTCAACACTGAGTACTCAAAATTCATATAACTTACCTTCCCATTCCCCGCCTCCCTTTCGCACACATACTCCTTTCTTCAATTCTATTGATCGACTCGTTCTTCCAGAAACCAACCAGATATCCCTCTACCTGTGTTCACCAATCCCGACTTCAACACCCCGTTCCCTACTTCACATGCCCTCTTTGGTGCGGCTCCACTCACCCCAACCCCATTCCTGAAGATAGGTTACATACGACACGTTGACATCTCCACATCCAAATACTCCCTGGCGTGTTTGGCTTCTATCAGTCTCTTCCTTGTCGACCTTGGAGACCAGCAATCTGCAGTTTGTTTTGCTTTAAATCTCTTGTTCCTTGCGAATGACTGCATCGGCAACTTCAATCCTGAAGTAGAACTCCGGAGTCTCTATCCCCTTCAGATTTCAGACAATGACTCAGTAAGAATAAATTGACTTCCTGGGGCTGAGGGTTTGTCCAGTGCACCTCCCAAATATTTTCCACGCTTTTCTGGACACACGAGCAACACCTTACATAATTGGCCAATTTCTGTGTCACCGTGCATTCCTGTTACCAGTACGATTTCTGGCAATGGTGTTTTAGGAGTGCTTGTCTCTTCATCCTTCAACATCACAGACTCAGAGGATCGTATGTCCCTTAATATTGTAAATTCTATCCCTGTTAATCCTGGGATAAGTAAATATTTTTTTTCCTTATATTTTTAAGCACATCTCGCACTTCGTCCTGAAACGACCGCTGATTAGCTTGTGCATTCTCAAACATCTTTCTGGTTTCCAATGTGACTTATTTTCCCACTCCACCAAGACTTCCAGACCTATCCTGACTTGTCATGCCTGGCTTTCCTATGCTTTGCATGACTGCCATCACCGTGATTTCATGTGGCCTACTTTATTGCAAGAAAAATACTAAAACTTTTTACCTCCTTTGTCACTGCAAGGATTTCCTTTTTCGCTTGTGGTGCGTTCTCCTTATCATCTTCACTAAGAGCCAGCTTTCCTTTTCCACGTGACGATTTCCCATTTGCCTAACTTCTACCTCACATGGAGTTACATTGATTCGGGAAGTCAAATCGTAGATTATTGACCAGCCCACTGACATCAGCCTGTTCTCTGCTAACCATGCCATTTTAGCTCTCTGCTCTTCCACAGTAAGTATCCCTTCAGCCTTTATCTAAAGCTTTTTAAGCTGACTTCCCTTTTTACGCTTCAATTTTTGAAGCTCAAATTCTCTCTCGTTCTTTCTCTTCGTTCTTTTCCTCTCTCTTTCGATTTTAATCATAACTCAAACTGTTTCTTTTCTGCTGCCCTTTATAACTCTCTCTCTTCTAACTCAAACTGTTTCATTTGCGTTTGAATTATTGCCATCTGTACAGATGCTGATAGCGTTTCCAGCAAACCTAAATGCTAATCTAATGCTGAAATTATCTCATCTTCCTCAAGGTAAGAGGTAAAATCAACCACGGTTTGCATATTAATTTTCGTAGGTTGGTCTTGTTAGCCTTTTGTAAAATCGACCAGTACACCACTTCTCACCTTAATCCAGAGCCCCAAACATTCATTCCAGGTGAACAGAAGATTACCTACCTCTCTTCCAAAGGTCACTTTACCACGTCCAGAAACTCCAAAAAGTAAATGTTATTGTTCTCAGCGCGCTGTTTAAATGAACCAAATCAACACCAAAATATTTTTTAAAAAACTCGAACATCTCCAACTCGCTGTTTCAATACTGGGCGACTTCTCAATCTTTTTCGACCAGAACTGACCTCTCAAAACATTTTTAAGCAGATAGCTCAGACCGTAACATTGTTATTTGTCTTCAGCTCGGTGCATATTGGACATCTTTGAGGAGAAAGTGAGGTCTGCAGATACTGGAGATCAGAGCTGAAAAAGTGTTGCTGGAAAAGCGTAGCAGGTCAGGCAGCATCCAGGGAACAGGAGACTATTGGACATTCCCGGAGTACATTAGCTGGTTCGAAGTACATTAGCACAACAGTAATTAAAATGACACAGGAATCATAATGCTCGAAATCAGAAAGGCAGAAGCACAGAGGGAAGACTTCCAGTTTCTCCATGTGTTTTATTGAACTCACACTCGAATTGAATTGAATTGCACAGCTGGAGAGTTGGCCTTGCCACGTTTTCGATATCAGCTTTGAAAACAACGAATTAACTGAAACTCTACCGGTTCGCCAACAGCAAGGCCACAATGAAGAATTCGAATTTCAAACAAAACGGGCAATGGACAATTACCCCTTTTTGAAAAGAAAAACTCAAGGACAAAGTCACCTTTTACAAGATCAGCATTGTGACATCATTTAATATGTTTTTGTTGTTCTTGTTGCTTTTTTTGAGAACGTTCGTGTAGACACAGTCTCTGGAGTATGTTGTCTGGAGGGTTTTTAAGCCAATTTCATTATAGCTAACAGGTTCTGCTTCAGGAAACACGCTTGAAAGTTTTAAAATAAAAATGCACTCTGACAGTGGTGTTAACTGCTCCTCCATCTCAGGTTTATTCTGGTTTGGTTTGGTTTGGTTTTCACAAACCGTCAGTTGTTTTTTTTGCGGCTGCCAAACAAAGGAAAAAAATACATTGGGGAAGTTGCTCCATGCTGAATCTCTGTGACATCTCTCTCCTCTAAGACCGTATGTTTGATTTTGCCTTTTTTCTAAGGTATGTTTATGGGGAATGTTGCAGAAGTTTAGGACAACATCATTGATTTGTGATCTTCAGTTCGGTCTTCGAATAGCTTAAGTTATTCCACATTCTGTTCTCTTTTCTTTTGTTCGATTCGAATCAATTGTGTTTTGTTAAAATCTAAGTGATTGGGCCAGCTGCATCACTCGTGAAATATCCACTGACGCTTGCTTCGAAGAAAGAGCACATTTAGGATTTCGGGTCCATTCTTGAAATATTTTGAGGACGTCTGGCCTGGCCCATAATGCAATGATTAAGTGAGGTCTTGTTTTTCCAAGTGCAGGGGATGCCAAAATTAGAGGGCCTTCCTGTAAGTTGCTCTGGGAAATCATGAAGGGGACCTTAGGGACAACACTTACACACAGATTTTTGTCCATCCATGGAATTACCTGCCAGACGAAGTACTGGAGTCAGGCTGAATTATATATTTAAACGGCAACTGGATAAGTACATGAATAGGAAAGGTCCTGGGCCTCCGTCACCGCCGCTTTCTCACCACTCGACGCCTCGGAGGAAGAACGCCTCATCTTCCGCCTCGGAACACTTCCACCCCAGGGCATCAATGTGGACGTCACCAGTTTGCTCATTTTCCCTTCCCCCACCTCCCCCCAGTTCCAAACTTCCAGTTCAGCACTAACTGTCCCCATGACTTGTCCTACCTGCCTATCTTCCTTTCCACCTATCCACTCCACCCTCCTCTCTGATCTATCATTTTCATCTTACCCCATTCACACATTGTACTCTTTGCTACCTCCCCCCACCATCCTCCCTGACCTATCATCTTAATCCCCAACCTCACTTACATATTGTACTCTATGCTATTTTCTCCCCACCACCACCCTCCTCTCATTTATCTCTCCACCCTTCTGGCACACTGTCTGTATTCCTGATCAAGGCCTTTTGACGGAAACGTCGATTTCCCTGATCCTCGGATGCTGCCTGAACTGCTGTGTTTTTCTGTCACCACTCTAATCCAAGAATAGGAAGAGTTGAGAGACTTTGAGGCAGGGAAATGTGGGTCGATTAATTTAGGACATCTAATCAACAAGAACGAGGTTACCTAAGGAATATTTTATATGTTTAAATCTCTATGTCTGTGATGATATCACACTCTAAGATTAAAGGCGGAGAATGCTCACTGTACGCAACAGTAATAATCTTTAGAACATAGAACGTAGAACAGAACTGCACATAACAGGCCCTTCAGCCCACGATGTTGTGCCGACCATTGATCCTCATGTAAGGTAAACCTCATGTACGAACCCTCAAATTTCTGTGATCACATGCATTACCAGCAGTCTCTTAAAAATCCCCAATGACCTCGCTTCCACAACTGCTACTGGCAACGCATTCCATTCTCTCACAATTCTCTGCTTAAAGAATCCTCCTCTGACATTCCCTCTGTACTTTCCGCCAAACAGGTTAAAACGATGACCCCTCGTGTTAACATTTTTTGCCCTGGGAAAAAAGTCTCTGGCTATCAACTCTATCTATGCCTCTCATTATCTTGGACACCTCAATTAGGTCCCCTCCCTTCTTTTTTTTTTCCAATGAAAAACATCTGAGCTCAGTTAACTTCTATTCATAAGATAAGACCTCCATTCCATGCAGCATCCTGTAAACCTCCTCTGAATCCTCTACAAAGCATCCACATCTTTCCTTTAATAGGGCGACCAGAACTGGACACAGTATTCCAAGTGCGGTCTGACCAAAGTTTTATAGTGCTGCAATAAGATCTCACGGCTCTTAAACTCAATCACCCTGGTAATGAAAGCCAAAACACCATGTGCTTTCTTATCAACCCTGTCAACTTGGGTGGCAATTTTAAGGGATCCATGGACCTGCACACCAACATCCTGTTGTTCCTCCATACTGCCAAGAATTTCATCTTTAATCCTGCACTCAATTTTCAATTTCCACCGACCAAAATGCATGACTTCGCATTTATCAAGGTTGAACTCCATATGCCACCTCTCAGTTCATCTCTGCATTCTGTCAATGTCACGCTGCAGCCTACAACAGTCCTCCATACTGTCAACGACACCTCCAACCTATGTGTCGTCTGCACAATTGCTCAACCATCCTTCAATCTCCTCATTTAAGTCATTAATAAGAACTTCAAAGAGTAGAGACCACAGAGCCCTGTGGAACACCACTCACCACTGACTTCTGGGCAGAATACTTTCTTTCCACTACCACTCGCTGTCTTCTGTCGACCAGCCAATTCTGTATCCAGACAGCTACATTTCCCTGTGTCCCATTCCTTCTGACCTTCTGTTCGAGCCTACCATGGGGAACCTTATCAAATGCCTTGCTGAAGTCCATATACACCCCATCCACCGCTCGATCCTCATCAACTTGCCTAGTAACATCCTCAAAGTACTCAATAAGTATTGTGAGGCATGACATGCCCCTCACAAAACCGTGATGATTGCATTTAATCAAGCCATTTTCTTCCAGATGGTCATAAATCCTCCACATCAATCCTTTCGAACACCTTTCAGACGACTGACGTGAGACTGGCTGGTATGTAATTGCCGGGGATTGACCTATTTCTTTTCTTGAAGAGAGGAATTACACTTGCCTCCCTCCAGTCCTCAGGTACGACTCCGACGGAGAGCGAGAATGCAAATATCTTCGCAAGCGGCGAAGCAATCACGTTTCTCGCTTCCCAAAGCAGCCAAGGACAAATCTGGTCTGGTCCTGGCGAGTTGTCAATCGCAATGATTGTCAAAATTTTCAGCTTCCTCAATCTCTATCCTTCCAGCATGCTTACCTGCTCCTCAATGTTTTCATTCACTACAAGGTCCTTTTCTTCAGTAAAGATCGAAGCAAAAATCTCATTTAGGGCTTCCGCTGCCTCCTCAGACTCCATACACACATTTCCTGTGCAATCCCTGATCGACCGTACTCTTTCTTTGATCATTCTCTTATTCCTCACATACGGGTAAAATGATTTTGGATTCTCCCTAATCCTTCCTGCCAAGTCCTTTTCGTGCCCCCTCCTGGCTCTCTTCAGACCATTTTTGCGCTCCTTCCTCGCCTGCCTGTCATTCTCTAGAGCTGAGTTTGCTGCCTCCACCTTAAGAAAACTGCCTTCTTTCTTTTGACGGGAAACTTCTCCGCTTTCGTCATCCAAGGTTCCTTCATCTTACCCCTTCTTGCGTATCTCAGAGGAACACATTTATGCATCACTCGCAATAGTTGTTCCTTAAACAGTCTCAACATGTCTGTAGTGCCCTTTCCGTGGAAAAACTGCTCCCAGTCCATGCTTCCCAACACACATCTGATAGCATCATAGTTTCCTTTTCCCCAATTAAAGGTTCTCCCATTGTGCCTGATTCTCTCGTTTTCCATAGCTATGTAGAATATGACGCAGTTGTGGTCACATCACCAAAATGCTTTCCCACCACAAGATCTGATAACTACCCCGGCTCATTGCCGAGCACCAAATCCAAAATGGCCTCTCCCCTCGTCGATTAGTCAACGTACTGAGTTAGGAAACCCTGCTGAACACACCTTACAAAAACCGCTCCTACCAAAACATCTGCTCGAAGGAGTTTCCAATCAATAATTGGAAAGTTCAAGTCATCCATTACAACAAGCCTAGTACATTCACATTTTAACAAAATCTGCCGACCTCTGCTTTCTTCAATCTCCCTGCTGCTATTGGGGGCCTGTAGTAAACCCTTAACGAGGTGACTTGCCCCTTACTGTTCCTAATGTCCACACATACTGACTCAGTAGGCAAACCCTCCTCGATAATTGTAACTTCTGTAGCTGTGATACCCCTCTCTGATTAGCAGTCCCACACCCCTCCTCTTTTCCCCCTCCCTATTATTTCTAAATATTCTAAACCCTAGAACATTCAGGAAACATTCCTGCCCCTGAGTAACCCTCGTCTCTGTTATGGCCACAACATCATAGCACCAGGTACTGATCCATGCTCTAAGCTAATGATTTTTATTCCTGATACTCCTTACATTAAAGCAAACACACTCTAACTGATCCCTTGGTTCTTTCCCAAGAAATTCCTTCCCACTGACTGCGCTACCTCTTGCTATTGCCTCATCTCCATGAACTCTCACCAGCGGTATATAGCTCGGGTTCCCACCACCCTGCCATACTAGTTTAAACCCTCCTGAACAACTCGAGCAAACCTTCCACCCAGGACGTTGGTCCTCTTCCAGTTCAGTTGCAACCCGTTCTTTACATGCAGATCCCACCTTCCCCAGAAGACAACCCAATTATCTATATATCTGAAGCCCTCTCTCCTACACCATTAGCGCAGCCACGTGTTAAGCCGCGCCCGCCCCCTGTTCCTCGCCTCGCTATCTCGTGGCACCGGTATTGAACCCTGAACTCACTTTTTGTATCCGGAATCCTTTTCCTGGCCATTTCATTGGTGGCAATATGTAACACGATTTCTGGCAGTTCGCCCTCCCCTTTCAGAATCTTATACACCCGATCAGAGACGTCCCGGAGCCTGGCACCAGGGAGGCAACATACCTTCCGGGAATCCCGATCCTGACCACAAAATCTCCTGTGAATTCTCCTAACAATCGCTTCTCCTACCATTGGCGCTTTTCTGTTCTGCCCCCTTCCCTTCTTGGCCACAGTGTCAGGATTAGTGCCACAGAACTGACCACTATGGCTTTCCTCTGGTAGGTCATCCTCCCCAGCAGTATCCAAAATGATTTACTTATTGCTGAGCGGAATGTCCACAGGGGATCTCTGCACTGTCTATCTGTCTGTCCCCTTTCCTCCCCCTGACTGTAAGCCATCTATCCTTATCCTGAGCCTCAGGAGTGACCAACTGCCGGTAACTCCTCTCAATTACCCGCTTTGCCTCCCGAATGATCCGCAGTTCATCCAGCTCCAGCTCCAATTCCCTAACACGGCTTTGAAGGTTCTGGAGTTGGGTGAACTTCCCGCAGATGTAGCCATCGGAGACATGTGCCATGTCTCTCACCTGCCACATGCTGCACGCGGAGCAAGCAACTGCCCTAGCATGCATACTCCACTTATCTGAACGCCCACATAATACTAAACAAGAAAGCTTAATTAAATTGTTATAAAATTAAGCAATAAACTTATATTCAATAAAGGAAGTTTAGAAATGAACCTTACCTAATTAAGTTGGTTAGAGGAGGAGGGAGCGTTGGAGACACTACAGTTGTATTGCCACGGGATTAGCCGCCTTGCGAATATATATGGTCTCTTACTTTCCTTCCCAGCAGCCCATCTGGACCGCGTCACTTCCACCACTGTTCCGGCTCCGACTGTGGAGGAAAAACACCACTGGCCACTACCGGTAAGTAATTTTAAAAATCTCCCTTACCTTAGCTGTAGCCTTCCTGATTCGCCTTACCTCCGCTGCTGCTCCCACTCAAAAACGTCGCTGGCGTCGAGGGGTAAGTACTAATATTCACTCCTTTCCTTCCTGGCAGACTCTCTGGTCCACGTCACTTCGGCCGCTACTCCTGCTCCTACTGTGGAGGTAAAACACCGCTGGCCACTACCGGTAAGTAATTTTAAAAATCTCCCTTACCTTACCTGTAGTCTTCCTGGTTCGCCTTCCCTCCACTGCTGTTCCCACTCACATTGGATCTGCAAAAATGGCAGAATTTCATTCTACAACATGTGACTGCATGTATGGAGCAGCTTTCATGAACTTCGATGTACCACGTTCCAACCAATCCATCTGTGGTCAAATAAAGTCGGCACAGAAGCACTTGCAAAGATGTGATAGAAGAAAGGACGAAACGATTGTCAGGAACACTATAATGTGTGAACTCTTGCCAATCGCAAAACACTGCAACTGTTGGACTGATAGCATCTCTTCCTCGTCAAAGGAACTCTGGATTTCCTTTCATTTTTTACCCCATTTGAGGGATTGTAAGTTGCCTGCACTCGAACCATATCCTCTTCCAAATTAAAGCTCAGCCAAATTTAATGATTAACACTCAGGCAGTCGTAGATTTACCAGTGAAGAAAATATATTACGATCACGATAACTGAAGAAGCAGGAAATGAAGTGTGTAGAAGCTCTAAACTTTTTGAAGTGAAGAGTGTTATACGTACAAGATTGTAATTTGGCGTGGTAAAAGTGGGATATTTACCATATGTAAAGTGATGGAAGGACCTCCCATCTCTCAATCATAAGAAGGAGACTCCCAATCAATACCGCGAGACTGCTCTTTTGAGTTGAATGTAATATTTTATTCAACTATGTTGTCTTCCTCGGTGGACATAATTTCCACGATTACATTTGTTAAATGCCATTACTAATGTCAAGGATGCATCAACTTGCTTGATTCCCGATAGGTGTGACATTGGTACAACTACAGAGATCATTCTTTTACTTAAGGCATGCATCAATCAGAGTCCTTCAGCTATTACAGAAAAAAACACTTTTTCTCTCAAAGAAATATACAAAGCTACTGTTCAGGCGAAAGTGAATTATTACCCAGTTCTTGCGTCGGGTGGCCTTCCTGGTGAGATATTGTAAAATGTCAGTTGTTACACTGTCTCAATGTTTTATTGTTCACTCTTCATTTTGGACATTAGTGAATTATTAATGGAATAAACGCATCAATTCTGTTTCTATAATATCCACATCACTCTTTCGAGATGATTTGAAATTTAAAATTTTAACGTGCCTGGACGAAGGATATACAGGATTTGGCGACCATCTTGTCAGTCAGTGCAGGGAGATGTCTCCTGTATCTTATTTATCTTATTCGATATGTGGATCATTCGCTCATTTTGATTGTTACACTGAGTGGATTCATGCACTGTCAATAGTTACCGACTTTCTGTCACTGGAATATCAATTGTCTGCTCATCTCTCTTACAGACAACTTGATGACAATCCTGATTCTGACAAGAGGAAACTGTGGCCATTCCAAGTGTATCTCTGTTTCATTGGTGGCAATGACAATAGCGTATCTACTCGTCATTATTATCACATTTAAGGCGTACCATCTCTTCATTTTCGTTCTTGTCCTACACATCGGTGTGCAGTGTCATTTAATATCTGATTGCTGACTCACTCGATTTACCTGTTTGGAGCTTTTTGTCCTTCACATGTGAGGAATTTGTCGTAATCAGCTGCCAGAAATTTCAAACACAGTATTTCACCAAATAACAGCAATCACATTTGTAGTCACCTTTTGTATTCTGAGTAAATTAAAGAAATACCAATCTTATTTCAACTGGTACCTTACCAAATAATTAACACGGTGCAGTGGGTTTATCGCCAATGATCTGCTTATTACTTTTCACCCGCAGAAATAGCGTTTGTTTGGCTTTACACCACCTCAGTTATCTGTTTTCCGTCTTGTCTGATCTAATTGTTTAATTCAATAACTGCTCGACAATCATTAAAGACCAATAATGATTGGTCCAATAGAAAGACCAATAGAAATCTCACTGGTGTCGGTCTTGTGGAAATGAGAGTCAAAGTAACCCAGAGACTGAGGATGGAAGGAAATCCAACATATTCCTCCTCTCTGTACCAATAAGTTGTACATTGCTCTGGTTGACAAATGCTGTGAATTATGTGATTACCAGATTTGTCACCACGAATTATTACCAGGCTGACCACAAAAACCCTAATTATATCGCCAGTAAATGTGCAGCTTTCCGAAAGTGTTTTCGAAACTCATTAACGATGCAGTCACCCAAAAGAAGTTCAGGGAATAACTGAAATGTATGATCAACTCCATTGTGATACATGAAGACAAAAATGAGAAAACAAATACAGAAAAAAGGGAAAACTAAATCAATTTTTTCAAGAAAAGTGCTCATCGTGAATTTTTCATTCTTTCTCTATATTAGAATTTTTCTGACAACGTGAATACTGAAATATATACAAGTTCAGAATTATTTGGTTTTGCTTGCTTTTCGATGTGCTATTTTCCATTTTTCTGAATCATTTTTGATCATACGTGTCTTGAATCAAATTCCGGACTAATATATGACTACAAAAAGCTCTCGAGACGTTAGACAAGTGGAAACGTTATACTCCACTATTGACTTGAACTCAACACATTCTATGATGGCATCAACGTATTTCTTTTTTTTTTTGCGAAGATCTTGCTGAATACATTTTTAGATTAGGTTCCTATCGGGTGGAAACATGCTCTTCGACTCAACCAGTCCACACCAACCCTCCGAAGAGTAACCCACCCAAAACTATTCCCCTCTGAGTAACGCACCTAGTACTATAGATGATTTAGCATGGCCAATTCTCCTGACCTGCACATCTTTGGACTGTGGGAGGAAACCGGAGCACGCGCTGGAAATTTACGCAGACACGGGGAGAATGTGCAAGCTCCACACAGACAGTTGTCCAATGCTGCCAGCGAATCTGTGATCTTGGTGCTGTGAGGCAGCAGAGATAACCACTGAAGCACCATGCCATCCCAAATATTGCGAATATTGCAGTCGCAACTCAACACCTCCTAAAAGGCAAATGGGAAGAATCTTTTAGCACGTATTGTATGAGAAATAAGAAACAATTCCACGCTAAATTGTCCATTATGGTTCTTGCCTGAATGTATCTTTAAGATTAATTTCAACTTAAAACATTGTGCTAGCTGGTACATCAGTCGTCACGTCGTTGCGATTCGCTTTGGAAAAATTGAATGTAGTTTCAATATAAACAACTAGTTAAAATGAGCCTTATTGTCCAGGGATTTCTTTGCCACAACAAGTATTAGCCTTTTGAACTCTATTTTCTTAGTTGTGAGAGGTGGGAAATTGCATACGTTACTTTAATTTATTGTTTGAGAGACTGGGTGGATGAGAAAAGAACTATATTATTCACCACTGTTAAGAAAATTACAGATTAAGAACAAACGTCATGGTTTTCACTCACTTACGCTGCAGAAGGAAGTGTCTTGGCCCATTATGTCTAAGCTGCTTCTCTGTGAAGTATTCGAATCACTTTCCACTTCACACTTGACCTGTGAGGAGTAGAAATTCCTTTATCATTCAATTTATTCGTGAAATCATTGATTGAAGATTTTCGCATGACACGAGAGGAACCAGGCTTCGAATTCACTCGTACTCATCGCAGAAAATAATTCTGCAAAGTGAATGGTATTGATCATTGTGCAATAGGTCAATATGGATTTTATTGATTGTTATATCAAACATAAAAATGTGGATGAATAAATGTTCTACTTCCTCACAACAACCTTATCTATTTGATATTGTTCATCTTGTTAACACATTTTTAGTTGTGTGATATCGACTTGATTGATACCATGTTATAACGCATAAAAATAATTCGACGGCAAGTATTATCTGAGAAATCTGCAACGGGAAATCTCCTGTCTTAAATAAGATCACGCCTTGATCCTAATTATCTATTATTACAGGCGACAATGCACCCCACTACAAGTACAATTACCCCTGTCCCCCACATCCATAAAACAACCTTCATATGTTATCTTGCAAATGCTTTCCCAGAATCTGGTCGGTTTGTTCAAACCAGTTTATTTTGCATTGAGCTGTCGTTAACAAGCAGGAGTAATTTCCTCAAGCGTGATAAAACATCCCTGAAGGTGTACCGTTACTGTAATGTGCACAGATAGGTCATTTGACCCAACACATCTGCACCGACAATCCGAGAAGCAGCCCACCCTGTTATGAAATACTGACATTTACATAGTTAACCAACCTAACACACTATACTCCGGACCAATTAAGCAAGGCCAATTCACTTAATATTCTTATCACTGACCTGTTCGAAGAATCCTGACCATCCAGTAACGTACAAGCTCTACCAGCTTTGGGACGAGAGTTAAATCAGTCAACAGTGCTCATGCAACAGCACAGCTTTTCATTTTACCGTTCTTCTTTCTAAAATGAGCGCGGACTCATTCTGCATTATTCTTACTCAAAGGAAATTGATATCAATTGATTTCAAGCGAGGATGAAAAATATCGCTTCCCGGCTTATTTCAGCATTGTGTATTTCAGTTCCAATCAAGACAATGTCAATCCAGTGAAAGTGTCAGTGAGCCCCCTTCAGTGTCTTTTTTTAATCATTCACCAGATGAGGGTGTGGTTTTTCAGATTGTTATTTATTCCAGATCCCTCATTACCCAGAGGGCAGCTAAGAATGAACTGCATTATGAGTCTGACTTCACGTGTAGGCCAGAGCGGGTAAGATTAGCTTTATACTTCACCTAACGCTATTTATCAACCAGAGCATTATTTTTCTTACGAGTGTCAAAAATTAATCCATGGACATAATTGGACTCTTAATTCCAGATTGTTGAAGTCAGATTTCATTTTAAGGTGGAATTCTAACTCTCGGTCCACAGAACATTAACTGTGTCTCTGGATGAACAGTCCATCTATAATATTACTAAACCATCGCCACCCCCTTTTCTAATTGTGATTGCTGTCTCCTACTTTTTAGAAACCTTTTTCGATTGGGTTGAAGCGTATCTTTGATTTCAGGAGTTCATTTAACCTCACCTTCACTGATTCTTTCAAATCTACTGGCACTATTTCACAAACAACTTTTTCAATGTTTTCAGTCTACTTTGATATTTACTATATAAATAACATGTTCTTATTTCTTAATATTTATTGTTGTCTAGCAATTTTGTTCTCCAATAATTTCTGTTCCATTTCAAATCAGCCAATACGTTTTGAGGCAACATTCACTGGCATTTGTACAATGGAGTTTTGATGGAGAGAAACGGACTCTGGTAAATATATTTCATTTAATTACAATATATGTTTTCTTTATCACTAAATAGTTTGCATGAATGCGCATTAGCCACTGACCCATTTTGGAATTCCTGGCATTTCATCTGGGGAAATTGCGGAGAGTGGCAGTAAAAGGAGGATTTTCCATGCAAAAATAAGGTTAAAGAGAATACAGAGAGATTGTACAAATACAGGAGGGTAAACACAGTAAATATGGAGACAATAGCCTCTGTAAGGATCAACAAGTCTTTCTTCGTGCTGAACTACGGGAGATGGGTAAGACACTAAATGATTATTTCACTTCTTTTTTAATGTGCAGAACGGCATAGAAGTTATTAGAACGTTGCGAAATTAATAGTGATGTCTTGAGAAGAATCCACATTACAGACGATTTAGTGCTAGTCGGTTCACTGGGCATAAAATTGGATACGTCTTCGGGTCTGCAATAGCTGTATCCCAGATGCTTGTGGGAAGACAGGGAAGGCAATGCTAGATCCTTTGCTAAAATATCCGTATTATCGACAGTCACGGGTGAGGTGCTGGAAGACTGGAGGACAGGTAATGCTGTGCCATTATTTCCGAAAGGTTGCAAGGAAATGCTGGGAAACGACAGCCATCTCTGCATGACGTCAGTGATAGATCGATTATTGAAGGGGATTCTGAGGGGAACATTTTTCATGAGGTTCGAAAAACAAGGACTGCAGTCAATATGATTTCTTGCGTCGGAAATCACGCTTCACTTACAGTCATAGAGTCATAGAGAAGTACAGTACAGAAATAGGCCCTTTGGTCCAACCTGTCCATGCCAACCAGATATCTTAACCCAATGTCGTCCTACCTGCTAGCACCGAGACCATATCCTTCTAAACTCGTCCTATTCATACACCCATCCAAATATCTTTCAAATGTTGCAATTTTACCAGCCTGCGCCACATCCTCTGGCAGCTCATTCCATGCACGTACCACCCTCTGCATGAAAAACTTGCCCCTTAGGTGGCTCGTTCTCTCTTTATTCCGTGAGATCCAACCTTGCCAACCAGTCGCTCATGGGGAACCTTGCTGAATGCCTTACTGAAGTCCATATAGATCACTTCTGCCGCTCTGCCCTCATGAATCATCTGTTACTTCTTCAAAAAGCTCAATCAGGTTGTGAAACATAATTTTCAACGCACAAAGCCATGTTGACCATCTCTAATCAATCCTTGCCTTTCCAAATAATTGTACATCCTCTCCCTCAGGATTCCCTCCAAAAACTTGCACACACCACCGTCAGACTCACTGGTCTATAGTTCCCTGGCGTGTCCTTACCACACTTTTTAATCAGTGGCACCAAGTTAGCCAGCCTCCAGTCTTCCAGCACGTCACCTGTGACTGTCGATGATACAAATTTTTCAGCACAAGGCCCAGCAATCACTTCCCTAGCTTTCCACATAGTTCTCGGCTGCACCTGATCAGGCCCTTGGGGATTTAATCACCTTCATGCGCTTCAAGACATCCAAAACTTCCTCCTCTGCAATATGGGCATTTCTTCAAGATGTCACCATCTATATTCCTACATTTTGGATCTCCCAAGTCCTTTACCACAGTAAATACTGATGCAAAATATTCATTTGGTATCTCACATTTACTGCGGTTCCATGCAATGGCCGTATTGCTGATCTTTAAGAGGCCGAATTCTCTCCCAATTGCCCTTTTGTCCTTAATATGTTCGTAATAACCCTTTGGAATTTCCGTAATTCTTTTGGCCAAAGCTATCTCATGTCCTGCTCTTTCCCTCCTGATTTCCCTCTTAAGTATAAACCTACTGCCTTTCTACTCTCATATGGATTCAATCGATCTATCTTGACATAAACTTCCTTCTTTTTATCAATTAACCCTCAATTTCTTTGGTCATCCAGCATTCCATATACACACCGGCCTTTCCTCTCACCCTAACAGGAACATACTTTCGCTGGATTCTCTTCATCTCATTTTTGAAGGCTTCCCATTTTGCAACCGTCCCTTTACCTGTGAATATCTGCCCCCAATCAGCTTTCGAAAGATTTTGCCTTACACCATGGAAATTGGCCTTTTTCTAACTTAGATTTCAACTTTTAGATCTGGTTTTTCCTTTTCCATCAGTATTTTAACTCTAATAGAGTTATGGTCCCTGGCTTCAAAGTGCTCCCCCACTGAAGCCTGTCGCCTACCCTTACGTATTTCCCAAGAGTAGTTCAATTTCTGCACCTTCTCTACTATGTACATTCACATACTGAAACAGAAAATTTTCTTGTGAACGCTTAATAAATTCTTCTCGATCTAAACCCTTAACCCTATGGCAGCCCCAGTCGATATTTAGAAAGATAAGATTCCCGACCATAACCTCCCTATTATTCTTACAGATAGCTGAGATCTTACAAATTTGTTTCTCAATTTCCCTCTGACTAATAGGGGGGTCTATAATGCAAACCCAATAAGGTGAGCATCCCTTTCTTATTCCTCAGTTCCACCCAAATAAATTTACTGGATGTATTTCAGGGAATATCGTCCCACAGTACCAGCTGTAATGGTATCGCTTTTCAAAACACCAATTCCCCTCCTCTCTTGCCTCCCTTTCTCTCCTTCCTGTAGCCTTTGTATCCTGGAACGTTAAGCTTCCAGTCCTGTACAACCCTAAACCATGTTTCTGTAATTGCTATGATATTCCAGTCCCACGTTCCTCACCATGCCCTGAGTTCATCTGTCTTCCCAGTTCGGCCCCTTGCATTTAAGTAAATGCAGTTTAATTTATTATTCCTACCTTTTCCCTGCCTGCTCTGAAAGTTTTACACGCTTCTGTCCTTCACTCTACCAGTCTCAGATTAATCTCTTTCCTCACTATCTCCCTGAGTCCCAGCCCCACCCCACGTTACTAGTTTAAATCCTCCAGTGCAGCTCTAGCCAATCTGTCTTCAAATATATCAGTCCCCTTCCAATTTAGGTGGAATCCGTCCCTCATGTATAGGTCACTTCTCCGCCAATAGACATTCCAATGATCCAAAAATGTTAGTCCTTCTCAGATTCATGCATTCATCTGCTCTATACTCGTATTTCTGCCCTCACTAGCTCGTAGCGCCCAGAGGAATCCAGATATTACTATTGTCAAGGATCTTCTTTTTAAATACCTGCCTCCATTTCTGTAATATCCCTTCAGAATCTGAAGGTTTTCCCTTCCTATATCGTTGGTTCCGATGTGGACAGTGACCTCTTGCTGCCCCCTCTCCGCCTTGAGAACATTCTGCACCCTCTCAGAGACATCCTTGATCCTGGCACCAGGGTCGCAACGCACCATTCTGATTTCTTGCTGCTGGCCACAGAAACGTCTGTCTGTACCTCGGACTAGACAGTCCCCGAACACAGTTGATCTCTTGGAACCCGACGTATCCATCATTGCATTAGAGCTCGTCTCAATAGCAGAAACTTGGCTGTTCATGTTCTGTTCCCCGAGAATCCATCAGTCTCTACAATTTTCAAATTCGCATACTTGTTTTAAATGGGGATAGTCACAGAAGACTCCAGCACTAACAGCCAACCTTTCTTACGTTTTCTGAATTTAACCCATCTATGTGACTGTATCTGAGACTTTCCCCCCTTCTTATAACTGCCATCCATCATATACTGTTGCAGTTGCAAATCCCTTATTGCTTCTATCTCTCCAACCGATCCATCCGCTCTGACAGGAATCGCAACCAGCAGCATGTATTGAAGATATAATCCTTAGTAAGCGGTAAACTCTCCTTGAACTGCCATATCTGAGAAGAAGCGCATATCACTGTCCTAAAGATCATTTTTGCTCCTTCACAATGTGAATCGGTGTTTTGAAGAAGTGACTCAGAATATTGATGAAGGCAGAAAAGTATATTTTGCTTTCTTGCCTTCAGCAAAGCATTTGCCAAGATTCCACATGCCAGATCGTATAGCAGGTTTAAATCACATATGATCCAAAGTAAGGTGACCAATTGGATGCAAAACTGGCTTGAAGATAGAAATAAAGAGTAGTCATAGATGGTTGTTGTTTTGCCCTGGCTGGCTGTGGGCAGTCGTGTTCTAGAAGGATTGGCTTTTGGATCACCACTTCTTGTCATCTATATAAATGTTTTGGACATGAATTTCGAACGTATTCCTAGATTTGTAGTTTCACAACTTGTTACTTTGCAGATATCATCAACTCCACACCAACGTAACTAACAGTAAAAGTGCGCTTATCGCGATCTCCCGTGCTTGTCCCATACCATTGTTGGAAAAAAATAGATATTAATGAGTGAGGAGAGGAGATTTGAGGAATTAACAACCATTTATTCCATGGCCATGAGGAATTATATCTTCGTTCAGAACGAAGTCGCACACAATTCCAAGAAAATACAGTATTTTACAAGTTATAAAGAAAATGCACTCCCACTGCCAAATATTTAAGCAAACTAGGAACAGTCGTAAGCTTTCCATACATTGTTCGGACCTGCTTTTCTGAATGTCAGCTAAACTAAATGTTATCTTGTGCTGCTGGTTCAGCTTGGCTAGTTTTACCAAGAAGAGACAGAGAATCAATATATCATTCAGTGAAGTAGCACTAATGGCCTGAGAAAGCAGAGAAAGACAGCAGGTGCAGGATCAGGCTCTGAAAACTGAATTTATCAGCCAGGGCTCAGGCGGCAATGCAAGTAGCAGGCTGAAAAATATGTTTTATGGAAAAAAACCGTCTTCCATACAGTTTTGTGTCAATGTTGTTCAATTCTTCTGCAATCACACAATCCAGACAATGTAGGGACAGGCCAGTTGGCCCAACAGGTCCACACCGAGTCTCTGAAGACTCACTTCCTTAAGCTTGCATGTGCCATGGCTAATCGTCCTGAACAGCACATCCCAATATCATTGCGGCAATTTAGAACGGCCAATCAATCTGCCCTGCAAACCTTTGGACTGTGTTTGCAAATTGGAATATCTGCAGCTCACCCACTCAGATGCAGGGAGACCTTGAAGCCCCACACCTAGAATCGCCCGAGGTCAGAATTAAACGAGACTTTCTGGCGCTGTGAGGCAGCAGTGGTAACCACAGAACGATCAATCCGTCCGTTCTGAGCTAGTGTGCCGCCATGTCCTTGAACGTTATGATGTTTGAAGTTGTATTCAAATATTTTTGTAACGTTTCCAGCTTCCACTACCTCCTCAGTCAGTTTTCTGTGACATGCTGAGTGAAAAACAAAACTTATTTTCTCAAATGCCCGCTGAATTTCCTGCCCCTTGCACCTGGGTATGCAGTCTCATGACCGATCCTTCATTATTTGGAGATGCTGGTGATGGACTGGGGTGTAGAAAGTTAAAAATCACGCAACTCTAGGTTATGGTCCAACAGCCTTAATTGGAAGCTTTAGCTTTCAGAGGTCTGCTCATTCATCACACGGTTGTGGGGTACTCCACCACCACCTGATGA
Source organism: Chiloscyllium plagiosum (assembly GCF_037043375.1). NCBI lineage: Eukaryota > Metazoa > Chordata > Chondrichthyes > Orectolobiformes > Hemiscylliidae > Chiloscyllium > Chiloscyllium plagiosum. The sequence continues at coordinate 24,065,786 of NW_028270190.1, forward strand.
AGGAGCAGCGCTCCGAAAGCTGTTGCTTCCAATTAAACTTGTTGCACTACAAGCTGGTGTTGTGTGATTTTTATCTTTAATACATCATGCAAGAGGAACAGCTGCTCTCCACTTACTCTGTCCAAAGCCTTCATAATCTCATACACCTCAATCATGAGCCAACTCAGTATTCTCTGCTCGATAGAAAGCAATCCAAGTCTATGTCGTCTCGACTTATAACACATATCCTGCATTCCAGGCAACGACCCGATGAACCTTGCCTGTACGCCCTCTAGTGTTATCACACGCTTCCTTTAAGGAAGTGACCAGATCCGCACAGAGCTTCAGAAGTCTAACATTACCTCCTTGTTCTGACACGACAGACAAAATCATCTAAACCGTCTTAACTATGATAATCGCGTGCTTTGCGGACTTTAAATATCGGAGACTAATTAGCTGAGGATCCCAGCTTCCCAGCTTCCTACTATTAATTAAATGCAACTGCATCTTCTTTTCTTCTTCCTTAACAGGTGAAATGCCACCTGCGACTGGACTACCATGCTGAGCAATCCATCGAAGGTATGGTTAGTAATTTTGTAGATTACATCAAAACAAATGCTGTGGTGGACAGTGAAGAACACTATACCTGAAAGAAATGGAACCTTTGATCAGATGTGCAATTGCAGAGAGGGGAATGGAAAAATTGAGTTTAACAAAGATAAATGTGTGTTGCTGCATTTCGGAAAGGCAAATTAGGGCATGACTTATACAATTAATGGTACTTTCCAGAGTTGGGTTGCTGCGAAAAGAGACCTTGGAGTGCAGGTTCATCATTCCTTGAAAATTCAGTCGCAGGTCGACATGGCAGTGGAGAACGTGCTTTGCATCCTTGCCTTTGTTTGTCAGTGCATTGAGTTTTGGAGTTCGGATGTCATGCTGCAGTTGTACAGGACATTGATAAGGCTAACTTAAAATAGTCGATTACTTTCCGATCTGCCAACTTCGAAAGTGTACTGAAATGCTGGATTTCGAGATGGTGAGCTCTCAGGCGATGCTGAAAAGGCAAAGGCTTTTCTCTCCGTAACACTAGAGGATAATGGCTGACCTTTTGATGGGCATGCACAGGCTGAGGAGATAAGATTATTTTTCCACTTTTGAAGAGTGCACAACAAGTGGCCATACCTTTGAGGTGTGACGGGAAAGATTTAACAGCGAACTGAGGGGTATGGTTTTCACGCAGAGGGTGGTGCACATATAGAATGAGCTGCCAGAGAAGTAATGGAAGTGGGTACAATTCAAACATTAAAAAGGCATCTGGGCGGAAACATGAATAAGAAGCGTTCACAGAGATATGGGCCAAATGGTAGTCAATGGGACGAGATCAGCTTCGAACATCTTATCGGCATTAAAATGTTCGACAGAAGGTCTGTTTCTATGGTTCAGGACTCTATGTATATGTAATGGTTTGACTGTCACACTCTATCTTCCTAAAACGTGTGCAGATTTAATCATCGAAACCCACAACACTGCTAATCAAGTTGGACATCAGAGAGAATCCCACTGGATCGATTATAGTTTTTATATTTGTTATCAGTTTTATGTGTAGGTTACCCCTTGAACATATTAGCAAGATAGTCCGAATGCACCTTAGCAAAAGAGGAAAATATTTGTTGTGGAAACGGAAAAATTACTCGCGCTTCTGTGTCAGTTGACATTTGCTGGAGCCTTTGTGTTGTAAACATCAGAAAGGAAAACATAAGCTATTTCTTCAACAGACAACCCTGGAAGTAAGAGAACAAAGACTGTTTACAGCCCACGAACAGGTCCTTCGGCCCTCCAAGCCTGGATGATCCTTATCTACTGTCTAAAACTAATACCAAATTATAAAGCAGCTGTAACCTCTTCTCTCGACCTATTCACCCAACAGACGCACTTGAAATGAATCTACCGTTCACGCTTTTGCTACCCCTGTTGGCCACGCGCTTGAGACACGTACGACCCTCTGTGTAACTTTCATTCTGCGTGTATCCCTTTAACCTTTTCACCTTTCACTTTGAACTTGTGAACTCCCGTTATTGGATCCCTCACCATGGAAACGAGCTTACATCTATTCATTCTGTCTATACCCTTCATGATTTTGTGGACCTCAATGAAGCCCCCCCCCCCCCTATCTAATGAAAACAATCCTAACTTACTCAACTTGCCTTCATGACATATTCTTCCATACCAGTCGACATCCTCGTAAACCATCCCTGAACCCTCTCCAAAATGTCCACATTAGTTTGGTAATATGGCTACCAGAACTGCATACAGAATTCTAAATACCACTGAACCAAAGTCTTGTCGAAATTTAACATGACTTGCCAGCGCATGTATTCAATACCTAATCCGATGAAGGCAAGCAAACAATATGCCTTCTTTATCACTCCATCTACCTCTGCACCTAAATTTAAGGTAAAAAAGACCTGAACTCCCAGATCTCTCTGCGCATCAATTATTCCTAAGGCTATTCCGTTCACAGCATATTTCGCTCGAAAATTAGACTTTCCAGCATGCATCACCTCACATTTGCCTGGATTGAACACCATCCACCACTTCACTGCCCAACTCTCCAATCTATCTATTATTTGACAACCTGTTTTGCTTCCTTCTCCTCCATCAATCTTCGTGTCATCTGCCAATTACTGATCAGGCGATCAATACCCTCTTCCAGATCATTTATGTATATCATAAACAACATTGGTCCCAGCACTGATCCCTGTGGAACACCACTGGCCTCCTTTCTTCATTTCATGAAACTCCTTCAATGACTACTCTCAATCTCCTGCTGCTCAACTAATTCTTTATCCACCTCGCTACAACACCCTGCACTCCATGAGACTTCTCCGTAACAATTAGCTTACCATTGGGAACTTTATCAAATGCCTTACTAAAGTCCATGTATATAACATCTAGAGCCCTTCGTTCATCTATAAACTTGGTCAAAGAACTCTTTTAAGTTGGCAAGGCACAATCTTCCCCGCACAAAAAAAATGTTGCCTGCCAAAGATACCAATTATAAATAAATTTTGTCCCTGAGTACATTCTCCAGCAACTTTCTCCACCACGTTAGGATCCATGGTCTGTAATTGCCTGAAATTTGCCTATTACATACAAACATGAGCAACCCTCCCATCGTCCAGCACTTTACCCGTGTTAAAGAATGCAGTTTTTAAAATTACATCTGCACGTGAAGGAAAGCAATCATGAAATTTGCAAAACTGGAAATTCAGCTCCATGCTCCTCCATTGTTAAGCCAAGTCCTCAAACATCAGAAGTTTATATCTTGAAACTTCATAAGAGAAGGGAAAACAAGGACACCTTTAACTCTCCTCTGAAAGCCGTTGCATCTGAAATTCTGTGGATACCCATCCGCATGCTGCGCCTTGTTGTGTTGGGTTTGAAACCCCATATCAGTGTCAAGGGTGAGACTGGCCTTCAGACGTCTGAACAATGTAAAAGTATGATGATTGGGTGCTCACTGTGTGGCTGGAAACACGTTTAGAGAAATAAAATCAACTCAAATGCATGAACAGCTGCCAGATGCCTTTTCGATTCCCACCAATTTGTGAAATGGAAAGTCAGCATCAAATAGAAGTGGTGGTGGGTACTGTGTTCAAACGACAAGGAAAATTCGCAGGAATACCTGTGAATCTCGGGTGGACTCAGAAGGAGTTGAAACAAAGAGCCAAAATAATTCTATGAGGTAGGAGTGGGAAGCGATTGTGAATCTCGACTGGAGCGGCAGATTACTTTACTTAATTTCATAAGGTTGTCAAAACCTGCATACTTTAATAGAATCAAAGGATACTACATCAGAGAGTTAGGCACATCGACACAAACTGATCCATGCTGACCAAAATGTCCAACGACGCTCATCCGAATTTCCCTCACTTTTTTCATATTGCTCTTAACCTTTCACACCATTGTATTTGTCCAAATGACTTTTAAGTGTTTTAAATGATATCAGCTCAACAACTTCTGCTCGCAGGACTTTGAAGATGCACTGGAAAAAGAAGTTGCCCACAGGTTCTCTTTATATTTTTCCACTTTAAACTTAATCTGTTGCTCTTTTGTCTTTGTGTCTACCATCATGGGCGAGGGGGGTAGCTGAGTGTATTCATCCTCTCCATGCTTCTCATGATCTTATACATTTACATTCTTTACAGTGTGGAAACCGGCCGTTCGGCCCAACAAGTCCACACCGACCCTCCGAAGAGCAACCTGCCCAGGCCCATTTCCCTACATTGACCCTGTCACCTAACACTACAGGCATTTTAGCATGGCCAATCTTTGAAATGTGCGAGGACACTGAAGCACGCGGAGGAAACCCACGCAGACACGGGGAGAATGTGGAAACTCCACACAGACAGTTGCTCGAGGCGGGAAGTGAAGCCTGGTCTCTGGCGCTGTGAGGCAGCACTGCTGACCACTGTGCCACCGTGCCGCACACACTTGGATAAAGCCCCCATGAGTCTCCAATGAACGAAAGAAAAAAAGTGCACCTTGTCCAACCTCCCGTTATAATTCAGACCGTTGAGTCCTGGCAACTTCGACGTTTCTTCTGTATTAATAACATGCTTCCTCTAGCAAGGTGAGCACAACTGAACACAATACGCGAAGTGAACCCGAGACACTTCAGAGACACTTCAACAAGGAACTCTTACATATTTGGGACACATGATCTCCCATGGATAAAGACATGCAAACTGATTCTATTCAAACCCAATCTTTCCAAGTGCATGTGTACTTTGTCACTCAGATTTCTGTGAATTATCTGACACACCACAAATGTCACGCACATTCCGCTGTGTCGTTGAGAATTTCTGGTGATTCATCCGGTTTCCTGCTTCACTCCAAAGTTGTTCCGGTTGTCTAGATTTCAATGATTTAACTGTTGTTAGTCTTCATGGATTTGTCGATTAACTGGATTAACTTTGGGAAATGTAAGTGAAATACTAGCGGAATAGTTGTGGTGGGTTGCTCTTCGGAGGATCGATGTGGACTTCTTGGGCTGAATAAATTGCTTCTATAGAGTAGGCGTTCTGTTCTATTGAATATTCGTTATTGAGCAATACTTGGCAGAGGCGGATACTCAATCACAAGTTACTATGTTTTAGCAGGTGAACTGTCAGTGCATAGGACAAAGCGGTGCACCAGGGCACCACAGCAGCTGACATACAGCACCCAAAGAGAATGCTTACATATGTGAAGTTTTGTCCCAAGTTTGAGAACATAACCGTCAAATGATTGAATCTTTAAAGTTTAAGTTACTTTATTTTTCAAAGTTCAGTTAGTTTACTTATGTGCACAAATTATGTACTGAGATCATTAGGCTTCAAAATATAAGAGCCCTACGATGACCAATCTCGACGTCCCCAAGCACGTTCAGCGCAACAAAGCATTGCGAAATCCAAACGTAATCACCCAACATTCATGAACTGCCAAATGTCAACATGCCCTCACCAACACAACAGCCCTTCGCTCTTATCAATCACAGTCTAAATAAGCACCCCAGACATTAAAAAACCTCCAGTTCTTCCTCAATACTCGTGGTAGTTGAATGGTGAGTGTGATATTACGTCAGTGGTGGGCCCACGATTAATGCCTGTCGCGAGTTGCTTGCAATATGTAATGGTGAGAGTAGTCTTTATAAAATTGTCAATACAAGTGGAGTACAGAAAACCACATTGTTCTCACGGGAAATCTTCCCGGATGTTGCCGCAGCAAAAGTGAAGGAGCGACATAATAATTAAAAGTAAACATTTTGAGTAAGGTGGAGAATTCGTATTCGTGATATTTTCAAGTAACAGAGTCGCTGTCCCTGGAGAGCATTTTAGCTTTCATTTTAGAATATGCAGGCTGAGGAACCGTGATGACTTTCTGCAGTGTACCTTGAATTTGGTACAACTTGTCGAAATTGTACAATCGATCGTGGTGGGAATGACTTTTCCTGGAAGTGTTGGCAATCATGGAGACCTAATTCGAAATTATTTATGTGTTGTTGGAACTTCAGCCAATCATCCAATTAACATCTAAGCGACATTTCACTCGGCTCTTTCAAGTTCTCCCCATCTTATTCTTAAGAAGAGGCTCGAAAACGTTAGCAACTCAAGGTCAGGCTACCCGACATCAGTTTCTGCCTTCTAGTTACGTTCCTTCATTAACAAGGCTGTTACATTCGTCATTTTCAAATCATCTCGCACTCTCCTCCACTCCACCGACTCCTAATACTTCGCCAGCAATGCCTCAGCAACTTCATTAGCTGTCTTGTATAGAACTCTGTAATTCAATCCGTCCAGTTATGGGAATTTATTCTCGTCCAGACATTTTAGCTGACAAGAACTTTCTCTTTAGTGATAACCTGCACACAGGCCAGCTCTCTTAGTCTCTTGCTGCTGGAGTCTTCCACCATGAACACTAATTCAATATGCCTGTTCATTTCCCCTGCTGTTTCTTTTGCCCCACGATGATGTGCTCAGCCTCAATTGCTAGTAGCTCACTCTCATCACTCTGTATCTTTCCTTTCAGGTATCTAATACTCTTGGAATTCTCTTTTCCACTAGTAAGCAGCATTTGCTCACTTATCATGTTATTCCGACTGTTTTGCTATTCCGTTACTCTCTACTGGTTTTGAAAGCTTCACAATTGCCTAACTTCCTACTAATCAATAGCACTACGTGTACTTCTTCATTTGTTATTACTGCCCTTGACTTCCTTTGTGTGATATGATTGACTTGTCCTGCCCTTAGTTTGTTTCTTCTTCCTTCGGATTAGTTTATCCAAACTTATTACACAATTGCATACCAATACAGCTCATCTCTCCCTTTCTTTTCTGCAGAGCTTCACTTCCAAACAACTACGATTGTCTTCTCAGTGATGTATTCGAAGATGTGTTCACTCAAATGTAATACTGTTATATCTGAGATCTTTCCCTGTCTCAGACTGAATTCGATCATCTTATGGCCATACACAATCTGTGCTCCTTTAGCTGTATTCCTAATTTGATATTTCTCATGCCAAATCATGATTTCCGTCTTTTCTGCAGTTTCTACCAAACATTTTCCAGGCGTAGACACATATTTTCTCCACAAATACATTATCTTTAGATTGGCGAGCAAACTGATTTTTGTGCTCCACCTGCACGTTCAAGCTACCTATGATTATTGTGATATGTTTTTTTCCATGTATGCTTTACCTGTCTCCTGATTTGTTATCTTTGCCACAAACTGGCTGCTGGTAGAAGTCTGTGAATACCTCTGATCAGCGTGTAATTTCCTCTGCGAGGCGTTCAATTTACCCACACAGATTCTGGATTTTCCGACTCTGGTTAAGTTCTTCCTTTCAATTTTTGAAGGCAGAGGTCTTGCAAAGATTAGCAAGAGTCAACAGCGATATGATGGAAAGCTGATATTGTGGAAGCACATGCTGAGAATTCAGAATGAATTTCCAGGTAATTTTCAGGCGAAGCTATATAGAATCACTTTGAAGTGAGCCGTAAACGTAAAGAGAAGGGAGCAAGCTCATGTTGGAAAGGTGAGGGGTGGGGGGGGGGGGGGGGTGGTAGGGTTCGCGGGGGAGAGTTTGGTTGAGTTACCAAACACAAGTCTGAATAAGACCGTGCATTCTTTCCTGCTGACTGTGACTTTCTGAAATATTCAATTGACTCTCGACAGCTAAAGAGAGCCGTGACGCTGCTGAATTCAGTAAAGAGCCTCGCGCGTCTCTCTGATGGTAGTAATTCACTCATTCAATTGTCATTGTGTGAGGATTATCACTGATACAATACGTTGTTCCGACTTCGAAATGCAAGTGTGCAAAGGGACATTAGCATTTTTTAACATCACTGCCATTTCTGGTTAGTTACATTCTGGCACCAATGTTATCCATTCGTGAAGGGTTTATTTTTTTCCTGGAATTTACTCCTCACAGTAAACATATTCCAACATCGAGGGAATTATCTCATCTGCTGTCATCTGCTTTTTTTAACCAGGTTTTCAAGACAAACAACACTTGAACATTGCAACACTAATATCCCTGCGGAGCTGCTAACGGGTATAAACTTAAGGCCTTGCAAATCGCCCATCTCAGAATCAAAGTTAGCGGGATTGTCTGCAGAGGAAAGGGACAAGTCCATCAAACTGAACATGCATCTTCCAATTCAAACAGTGAGGAAAATTTTCTACGTTGTTCTAGGCGCAATTGGTTTTCCCGGTATGTTGTAATGAACTTCCATCCTGTCAATTGTGTATAACGTAGTCTGTAGCATTACCCTATGAATAATAACGTTTCTTGAAACATCGTTTCATTTCAGATGTCCCTGGGCTATTTCTGTGCTTATTTTCTGTTGCTTCAACTGTTTCAAGCTCTCCAAAGTTACGGTTGTAATGCTTAACCTATCAGCAGTCAATCAAATAAAATAAGCAAATATTATTGCAAGGACGACGAGGAAGCGTACAGTGATTGCACTGAGCAAAGCTTTTGATTGTGTCTTTGAGTTCCTGATGGCTGAGAAATATATTTCGAACAGATTCATGCGACAAAAATCATAAAAAAGAAAAAGAAATTCAAAATCTGGAGAATTTAAGTAAGCAGATGGCTGTTCCATTATTTGTTTTCTTGAGATTTAGAAAGTACATATAAGGAGACAAACAGGATCATTCAAACAAAATCATGGCCAGGCAGTGAGACGAGGTTCTTAACAGCAGAATTGATATTTGCTGAGACTACACATTCGACACTGTTAAAAATAGAAGGAGAAGGAGCGTTTACTCATTTAATTGCAGCCCATTTCAGGGCTTCAGTGGGTGACAGTGGAAAATAGCATTGGGTTTTTGAGTAACTTTTACAAAATGGTACTCTTGTGTGAACACATCAGATGAACAAAACGCTTCAGCATGTAAACGGCATTGAGTCTTCACTGAGGTTGTAGTGTTTGTTTCCACGATGGTGATAATATACTTACGCGATGCTTAGTTCACAGTCTGTAGGAAATGATTCAAATCCGAAGAATTCTGTAAAAATTGGTGAAGGTGTCTGTAATATCTGTAGAATTTGACGCGACAAAGATCATTGGACATTGAATGGGACATTGCATTGTATATGAGTTGAGAATTTCCCCTAACAGTTACATTGTGTTCATTTCAAGAAAAGGGTACTTGCACAGCGTATTTTGTTGTTGTTGTTGTTGAGGAAGGGTCCGTTGTGTTATATTGTTGAACGTGCATTGCCAGCCTATTGTGAGTACACCCGCTGACTGATTCGACAGTAAAACCGAAAATGAAAAATAAAACCTGTGATCTACCCAGACAGTTCTGGCTCTAAGGACCGACGTTTTTAAGCATTATCATCAGCTGCATCGGAACAGCAGGCCTCACAAATGATAATGCGCCAGTTTACCACACCACTTTAATTTGAGGATCATTAACTCTCAAGCTGTGTGCCTGAATGGTTTGTGATCCTTGATCCCAGTGACTGTATGTTTAGTGGACAATCCTTCGGTATTTGTTCGCATCGATTTGGTGCACCACATTGTACGGACACTGAGCACAGTCACATTTTGGTCGTGATGCTGTGTGACCTAATTTCCTGTTCAAAGACCTGGGAACCATTAAGCCACGAATGATACCACTTATTACAGAAGAGATTATGCATGATTCTTCATGTCGAAAATTGATGTGACGGTTTTCAGAACATAAAACATGGTGTTTGAATGAACAGGGCTCTGACTGTCTTCATGCTTCACTGAGCTCCAACTCCATTCCTGCTCTTCCAACCTTACCAACATATCCTGCCATTCAGTGTGCTTTATGATCAACATCTGCACTCCTCAATTCTGATGAAGGGTAACTGAATGTGAAAGGTTAACTCTGATCTCCCTCTACAGATGTAGCCAGACCGCCTGGGCTTTTCCAGAAATAACTGCTGTTGGTTTTTCTTTACAACATTCAGATACTTTTCGTTTCATTTTTCTTGTGACAAAATGCTTTCATTCCTCCTACTTCAAGTGATAGTTACACAGCCTTAGAGCAAATGATATTCCGTTTTGAACTGTTTCGGAAAGCCCGTTTTTAGTACCTACTCTTGTGTATGCTAATATTTCCAAAGATCACATCTGCTGGACAGGCCGAGCTCACAAATGCCTAAACAATTTGAAGAGATTTCACTGCGTTGTACTTCATCGTTTTATTCTCTGAATGATGCACATATAATGTTTCCAAATTGGACTAACTCCTTTGTTTAAAGTCGCCATTCAAGTTAATAGATTTGTTAATAATACCTTTCATTAGCGGTGGATTGAGTTCAAGAATCGCGACATTTGGATGCAGTTCTATAAAGCCGTGGTGAGACCCCATTTGGAATATTGTATTCAAATCTCACCGCCTTATTATAGGAAGGATGTGGAAGCGTTAGAAATTATACACAGGAGATTTACCAGGATGCTGCTTAGACCGGAAGACATGTCTTGTGAAGATAGTTAGGGGCACTGGGGCTTTTCTCACTGTAGCGAAGAAGTTTGAGGGATGACTTGATCGATCTGTACATGACGAAGAGAGGAAGTGATCCAGTGAAATAACTATCACGACAGCGCCAATTTGAAGGTGATTGCAGAAGGTTTCAGCGGGGTTTCAGATAGTGGTTGGTGTGTGGAATACACTGACAGTAGCGGTGGTAATATCAGATACATGAGGGATATTTAAGGGTTCTTGGGTCAATACATTGATTAGAGTGAAATGTAGGTATATAGGTTAGTTTGATCTTAGAGCACGATAAAAGGTTGGCACAACTTCGAGGGCGTAATGGTCGGTATTGTGCTCTACTGTTCTATGTCCTATGTTCGATGTAATGTCAGACTCTTGCAATTATAAGAGACACCTTCAACAGTTTATCCAGATTACTTTCGAGTTGAATCTCTTACTATATACTGTGTACTGAGCGTCACGTAAGTATGTAATTACTTTTGTTGGTCCAAGCACAGTTCTCTTTGTTATCCAGCAGAAGCTGTCCAATACATTTTCATTATCTTTCCATTGTGTCAGCAAACATTTTTTAAATTGGAATCCTTCAGTGATTTATGCCCTGAGTGGCAAATCATATAGAATGTTTAACCTGCAATGGGTATAAATATTTGAGGGAATGTTCTCATCGAAGAATGCTGTCCATTTCTAGGAATTGGCACGATTTTTAAATAGATATTTTTATTAGAAATTTAACATTTTTACAAGTTTACAAAAATAAACAAAACTCTCAAGTACAAACATTGATATACAATTAAATCTTAAAAATATAATAACCAAAATTTAACAAAAGAAAAATACTGAGAACGAAACAAAATCTAAACTCAACTAACTACTAATCTTACCTACAACTAACCAGAATGTATATTTAAGTCTCTTACATTATTCAAATAAGAGAAAGAGAAAAAAAACAGCGGATAACATAGAAATTGGTTAGTGAGATACATGCTCGGAATGTGTTAACATCAAATGTAACAAAACCCTTATTCGTGCGGGATTCTTCTCCTAAGGGGCCCCGGACCAGCCAGGTTCGTAATCTCAATTAAATAAATTCTCTTGTTAGGATAGCCGAAATATCTGTATTGATATAATTCAAGAAGGGCTGCCATACTTTATAAAATAATTCGGTCTTTCGGTGCACCATATTTGTAAGGACGTCAAGGGGAATGCATTCCATAATTAATCTGTGCCAATTTGAAAGTCCGGGAGTGCCCTCAGCCACCCAGTTTACCAAAATATTTTTTCCTTGCACAGAAAGAGAGAATAGAAAATAGTCTCTTCCCGTGCATGCCCAGGGAGGGAAATTTCGAAAAGCCCAAAAGGAAAGATACAGGTCCACTTTAATTTCAGTTCCTAAAATTTCTGTCAGGGTACCTGCTACTTTAGTCCAGTATCTACGGATCTTATGACAGGTCCATAGGCAATGTACAAGAGTGCCTACCTCTATTTTACATTTGGGACACATTGGAGATGCTCCTGCCTTAAATTTTCCCAATCGTTCCAGTGCATATGGGCCCTATAAAGTATCTTAAGCTGGATAGCCTGAGTTCTGTTGCAGATGGTGATTCTTCTGGCGTTTTCCCAAATGTCATTCCACGTTCTATAGAGATTTTTCGTCCCAATTCCTGTTCCCGTGTTTTAAGCAGATTGTCCATATCTCCTGATATTTCATCATGTAGTAAATGACAAATAGTACTGATCGAGGATACCCCCATTGGTCGTAGTACTCTACATTCTCTAGCTGATTTATAAAGACTATCTAATAACGTAGTCTTCTTCTGTATATAGTCTCGAATTTGGAAGTATCGATAGAGGTCTCTATTAGGTAATCCGAATTTCTGACGCAGCTGTTCAAAAGACATCAGGAACCCATCTTTAAATAGGTTCCCTAGACATGAGATACCCCTGGATCTCCAGAGTTTAAAAGTGGCATCTGTAAACCCCAGTTAGAATCCCCATGCTCCCACTAACGGCGCATAAGGGGATGTTTTATGTGAGTTGCCCTCGTTTTGCTGCATTATATTCCAAGCTTTAATTGTGTTTAGTATTATAGGGTTTTTACAGTGATCCGTAATGATTTTCCTCTTGTCTGAAAATAAAAGGTTAATAAGTGGGTATTTTACTTGAGAAGCCTCGATGTCCAGCCAGATTGATTGTGGATCAGACAAGACCCAATCAGCTATGAAACTTAATAGGGAATTTAACTGATATTTCCTAAAATATGGGAAGTCAAATCATCCCCTTGCCTGTGGAAGCTGTAGCTTCTTAAGCTTAATGAGGCCCTGTCTATGATTCCAGGTAAAGGAATCCAACAGCCATATAATTTACGTAGTGCCAGCCTCGGCAGCATCACCGGAAGCATTCTCATAGGGTATAGGAAACAGGGCAGGACATTCATTTTATTTAGTGCTATTCTTCCCAGCAAGGAAATTGGAAGGTCTCCCCATCGCTGGAAGTCCTGCCTTATCCTTTCCAGTAAATGCACAGTTAGCCTTGTATAACTGACCAAATACTGGGGTAATAAAACTGCCTGAATATAAGAAACCCTCCAGGGACCAACGAAAGGGAAAATGGGATCCGTCCACTAAGTTGGGTATCATAACAAGGCCACCCATTGGCATAGTCTCCGATTTTTGAGAAATTAATGTTCTAGCCTGAGAATGCGCTAAGTGCATTAATAACTTGGATTAAGCGAGGTACGGACATCAGAGGATTATTGAGGAATAGAAGAACATAATCTGCATAAAGGGTAATTTTATGTTTACCTGTACTATTCCTCGGGGCCGTTATATTGGATCAGCCCATATAGCTTCTCCTAGTGGTTCAATTATGAGCGTAAATAACAATGGCGAGAGAGGACATCCCTGATGGCAGCCCATACCCACATTGAAGATATCCGAACCTAATCTATTGGTAACCACAACAGCTTTGGGATCACTATACAATGTTGAGACCCATTTGGTAAACACCTTTCCAACGCCAAACGTTTCCAATGTGTAAAACAAATATGAACATTCAACCCTATCGAATGCCTTTTCCGCGTCTAATGAAACTACTAATCCTGGTATCTTTTCCTGATGGCAGGCTTGAATCATATTCAAAACCCTTCTAATATTATTGGATGATCTCCGGCCCCTAATAAACCCCTTCTGATCCTCCTTTATGATATGTGGCAGTACCCTTTCTATTCTCAATGCTAACGTTTTAGAAAGGATTTTAAAACCTACATTTAGCAAGGATATTGGTCTGTATGACGTACAATCTTCTGGATCCTTTCTTTTTTTAGGTTAAGAGAGATATTTGCCTCTTTCAGCGAAGGCGGGAGACAGCCTTGACTATATGCATAGTTATACATGTCCATAAGTGGACCAGCCAATATTTCTTTAAATTCTTTATAGAATTCAGCTTGAAAACCATCTGGGCCAGGTGCCTTACTGCTCTGAATTTGCCTGATTGCGCCAGGTATTTCTTGGACTGTTAGGGGAGCATTTAAGACCGATACCTGTTCCGGAGTTAGGCCAGGAAAAGTCAAATTTTTAAAAACTTATTGCATCCTCCTCGTCCTGTCTTCACAATCCTGCGATTTATATAAATCAGAATAAAATTTTCTAAAGATTGCGATAATCTTTTTATGATCATGAGTCAAAATATCCGTACTTTACTTGATAGACGTGATAGTTTGAGGGTCCTTTTTTTCTTTGCAAGAAATGCTAAGTCTCTACCCGGTTTGTCGCCAAATTCATATAACCTTTGTTTTGCAAATAAAGCTTCCCTCTTAGCCGTTTGGATACGCGTAGTGTTTAGAGCTGTGCTAAGGGCCGTAACCCTTTGCAATTTAATAATAGAAGGTCTACTAGTGTATGCTGTTTCAGCTGCTTTTCAGCGAGCTTCGAGCAAACGCTGTTGTTCTCCCTTTAATTTTTTCTGGGTCGCTGAGTCGGAGATGATCAAACCTCGCACGTAAGGTTTGATGGTCTCCCACATCATTGAGAGGTTGCTAGCCATACCAAAATGTTCCGTTGTTCCTCGCCTTGGCTTCCATATATACAGCAGCATGGTCGGAAATTGCAATACTACCTATTTTCCAGGATGATATGGAATTTAAAAAAATCGAGGGGGCAAAAAACATATCAATTCCGGTATGACATTTATGTGGATTGGAGTAAAAATAAAAATCTCTGCCCTGTGAATGAAGACATCTCCATCCATCTACTAATCCTAATTCTTTGTTCAGATCCACCATTTGTCTCGATATGGGAGATACTCCTGCAGTACTCTTGGGAATCCTATCTATTTCCGGATCCATAATATACTTAAAGTCTCCCCCTATAATTTTATGACGGGCACCAAGATCCATCAATTTTGAGAAGGCTTCCGTTATAAGTTTAAAGGGTTGTGCCGCTGGGGTGGGGGGTGGGCAGTACAAATTTAAAATCCCATATTCCTCTAAATTTATAAGGGCTTTAATCAAAATATATCGTCCAGATTCGTCTTTTATCTGATTTAGGATTTTGAAAGGGAAATTCTTCCGAACAAGAATAATAACTCCCCTACTTTTTGACCGAAAAGAAGAAAAAAAGGACTGATCAAATCCACCCTGTCGTAATTTCAAGTGTTCTTTATCCAACAGGTCTGTCTCCTGTAGGAGAGCTTTATCAACTCTTTCTTTCTTAAGATTTGATAATATTTTCTTCCTTTTGACTGGCGAATTACTCCCCTTGACATTCCAGGTGCACCACTTAACCAACTGATCAACCATAATCATCCAGGCAAATCCGAGACCCCTCGGGAGGGGAATCCCTATCCAGAACATCCCGAGCATACAGCATATACAATTCACAAAAATAAAGGCTCTCTAATACAATCACAACAGTATAATAACAATCTATTTCTAAATAATAAAAAATATAAAACGTATTTAAATGTAGATTTTCCCCCTTGTAACCAGGGGGTGTCACTTCCTTTCCAAAGATCCATCGTATCCTCTCCCAACCAATGCCCCACCCTTGACACAGCCGCTCCTCAATAGGATGAGGAGAATTCAGATATAATACAAAGCTCGAGTTACAGTGAGCACCCTACTCCCAACCCCACCCCAACCACACCAACACCTGGATATATTTGGTAATGTTAATACCATGTATAAACCTATATAAGTATAAAATTACAACCTCAACAAATAATAATGAAACATAAGAATACAAAATAACAAGGGAAAACAACCCCGCTTCTAGAGGTAAAATAGAATAAGGTAACCACCTCCCCCCACCAACATTAACTAAACCCCCCGGCTTATATATATATATATGCATACCCTCATACATACATAGAATAATAAAAAAACAACCCGAAGGGTGGGAGAAAATCGTTAAATAGGCAACAAATAAATAAATCCCTCTCCCCGCCCCCCAAGATAATATTAAACAGTAACGCAAGAAAAAAGAAAAAAGGCTGGGGGATATAAACCGGAGTGGGGTAAAGGCAAACCAGCATCCATTATCTCTTACAATTTATCTAAGAGAGTCCTAAAATTCCTTAGCCTTTTCTGGCGATCCGAAGTTATACACGGATCCTTCATGGTTAAAGCGTAGCGTCGCTGGGGAGCCTAAGGAATCCTGAATATTTAAGATCCTTAAACACTTCTTCGCCTTATCGAATGCCTTTCTCTTTTGGACCAGAGCTGGGGAAAAGTCCTGGAATAACATGATCTTGGATCCTTTATAGATCATGGCTTGGGAATATTTTCCAAGATTTCTAGAGGCTTCTGGGAGTATCTGCCTCTCCCGATAGCTCTGCAGCCTGAACAGGACCTGGCGGGGGCGCTGGTTCGAGCCGGGCCCACATATGGCGACCTGGTAGGCCCATTCTACCCTGACCTGGCCTGATCCAGGCTCCAGATTTAAAAGCTGTGGCAGCCACTGCTCGAGAATCGCTGTACGCTGGCCTTCCTCTTCCCGTTCGGGAAGGCCCAGCAAACGAATATTTTTTTGGCGACCTCGATTATCGAGGTCGTCAGTGTGATTCTCTTAGGTCTGGACTCGCTGTTCGAGAGTCCGAACCCGAACCACGGCCGATGGCGCTGTAGTTTCGGAGGTCGCAGCCTTTAGCTCCGCCCATCCGACTCTTTAATGTCTCGGTCGTGATTTTGCAGCACGGCCGAGAGTGAGCCCCATCGGCTTTGGGACTCTTCAACAAAAGTGTCGATCTTCGCATTCAGTTTAGAGATGATTTCCACAAGGCTCGCCACCGTAGGTAATTCCCCCGGGGCGGCTGGGATCGCCTCTGCTGCAGCTGGAGAGGGTGGGGAGTGGTTCCTACGTGCTGAGAGCTGCGGGCTCCCTTCCCTTTCGTCATTTTTACTGAAAATTAGATTGTTTAAATTTAATACTAAACAACTAATTAAATTAAACAGCTATTTTAAATGATTTGGTGAGTGTGGTGGGGGTGGGTGACCCACTTTACCCAAGTCTTGGGAGGAGCACTATAGAGGAGAAAGTGAGGTCTGCAGATGCTGGAGATCAAAGTTGAAACTTTATTGCTGGAACAGCACAGCAGGTCAGGCAGCATCCAGGGAACAGGAGATTCGACGTTTCGGGCACTGGCCCTCAGACTTGCTGGGTCGCCGCCATCTTGGATCCCCGGCACAATTTTAATAATGGCCATAACATATACGGGAATTGTTCTGAATCCAGTGGGACATTAACGATCCACTCGCGATGTTGTTTTTTCTATCAAAGTCTTACCTGCATTATTTCCTGTTTAAACAGTTTGCTTCATGGTCATGTCCGCATTTGCGTTCACCTGAAAGAACAGTGTGTGTCACAAGTGTGTTAATTGCAATTATTGTTGTTCTCACAATGTTCCACACATTTGTGTTGATTAGCTTTAACCCTTACTTCAAAGTCTCAAAATGATGACTGTTTGTTTTTTCCAAATATTTTTATATTCTCTATCGTTCTCTCTCTTCCAGTCAATTTAGTGACAATTGCAATTCTGGCTCGGGGAAGATGTGGAATCTCGACCTGCACCACTCGCTATCTCCTGGCTATGGCATCAGTGGATCTTTTGGTCGTTATCATTGAGATTATACTGAGTAAAATCAAGAATGATTATTTCCCAAAATCGTTCCTGGACATCACTCCTGTGTGTAGTGTTCGCTATGCCCTGCGCCGTGTAGTCATAGACTGTTCTGTCTGGTTCACCATCGCATTCACCTTTGATCGATATGTCACCATATGTTGTGAGAAACTCAAAGCCAAATACTGCACTGAGAAAACTGCAACTGTGGTTTTGTCAACAACTGGCACTCTGCTGTGTTTAAAAAATATTCCTATCTACTTTAGATTTGTACCTTATAAGATCGTTAATAATGTACCATGGTACTGTTCAAACAGCGATGCATATAATGATGACCCTGTGTGGAGAGGTTTTAACAACTTTGAGAAGATTCTAACCCCAATACTTCCATTTGGTTTAATTCTGTTCCTCAATGCTCTGACAGTAAGACACATTATAGTCGCCAGTCGTGTCCGTCAGGGACTGAAGTGTCAGAATAAAGGAGATACGTCTAGTGATCGAGAGATGGAGAGTAGAAGGCAGTGTGTGGTTTTACTATTCGCCATATCTGGCAGCTTCATATTTATGTGGCTGTGGTATATTTTATATTACTTTGATGCTGATGACGCTTTAGATAGTGATGGTGAGTATACCTTTAAACAAGTTGCATATATGCTGCGGAATTTGAATTGCTGCACGAGCGCCATTGTCTATGTGGCATCTCTTCCGAGGTTCCGCGAGAAGCTCAGGAACCCATTGGAAGCTATTTTTACATAAAATGTTCACCTAATATGCCAACTAAACAAATGAGAGCAACATTAAAACTGCGAGAGTTTGTGGATCAGGGTTTACAAACGATATATTGGAGGAAGACATAAATGCTAAAGAGATGTTAACAAGTGGGATTACTTCACATAAAATTACAAAATAGAACGACGTCGACAGTGGCTGTTGGATACTATAAAGTAGAGAGCCAATCAAAATCAATTCTTGTGACAGGAATGAAGCAAATATCCAACCACGCCAAAGAACTGCACTACAGGTGCAAGGCAACATATGGGGAGGCCGGGATGAACAAATGAATGTGAGAAATCTGTGGAGCATGGCACCATTTAGCTCCTGGAGCCGACTATGTAAGTCAGAGAGATCAGAGCTGATCAATTGCATCGAAAAAATTATGTTGCACCATGCTTAATCAGTTGTCCTGCTTAAGCTATGGTTTTTGAACGGTTTCTGTGTAGAACTGAAATTAATGGAGAGCTTAAATTAAGAAGACAAGTCATGCATGGCAAGCCTGAAGAAGGCCCAAGAACAGACCTTCGGATGATCAGATGTAAACAGGTGCAGTGGGCAGCCACCATGTTTCCTGTAGTGCAGAAAATGAAGTAGGATCGATAAGCTCTCATCCATCTTCACTGGTTCGATATCCGGCTCCTCACGTCCGTTCTGGAGATGTTGCCTTTTTATGAAGGCAAATGCTGTGCAATGTGCGAAACATCTTCTTCATTGCGAAATAGATTTTGTGAGTCTAATTCTTTCTGCTCCTGCTGCTTTTCATTCCCGTCTGAAAAGTCAGGTCCGGATAATTTGATGTGAAGCGATGTGATGGTCCAATGTTGACAAACCAAGGTGAGGAGCTCGGCGTGAAATAGTTGGTTGGTTCCTGAACAGGGAACAAGATTGAATAGTCATAAGCTCAGAACAAGGTCTGATGAACACGCACGCTTGTTTTGACGGGTCATTTCTCATTCCATGATCCACCCCATAAATGGGTTCAGGATGAAATATTTACAGGCAATTCACACTTGTGCCGAGGGCAAACGTACGATGATCAACATTGTCGCTTTCAAATCTACCACGTCACGAATGTCCATTCCTGTGTCAGCCTGAAGACTTTACCCATTCCTGTGCAGTGCACTGACTCGACTATTACAATACAATTCTC
Source organism: Chiloscyllium plagiosum (assembly GCF_037043375.1). NCBI lineage: Eukaryota > Metazoa > Chordata > Chondrichthyes > Orectolobiformes > Hemiscylliidae > Chiloscyllium > Chiloscyllium plagiosum. The sequence continues at coordinate 24,085,322 of NW_028270190.1, forward strand.
CTTGTCCTCACTCATTTCATATTTTATGAAGGTTTTAATCGTTAGCAAAACTGCAGCTGCCGATTCCTGAAGTCGCACAGTTCCCAATTCGTAATGCTGTCCGTCTGCTTGTTGCATGCACCCAGGCTTCTGTTTCTCCATATGCTGAATTAAATAAGCTCATTTTTGTTTGTATTTTGACAATTTTCCACGGCTGCTCCGTACTAGACTGTACTACCAGCTGCTCTATTACCAATGCAACTGTATGTTTCATCTCCTCTGGCCAGGTGGCTCTTTCTATCTCGGTCATATGCTTGAAACCTACAAGATCCCCTCCTTGAAAAAGTCAATCAGACTCTCATCAATCAACCAAACAATTACATTAATCAAATAAATCAAAACAAAACTTTTGCAGCATTTCTGTTGTTTCAATCTCTCTGCAACAGTGCACATCTATAAAACCTCCTTTGTCTGCCATCCTCATATTTCCGTTAGTCCCTCCAGTTTCTTCCACACCTCACCATCTATCAAACATCCCCTAGCTGCTGCAATCTTCCATATTTCCTTTAACATCCAAAGCCCTCGCTGTAATGTCAATCTTAGTTGCATCGTCCAGACATGCTAATGCCCTTTTCTGTACCAACTCATATGATTCTAAAGCACATGGTATCCTTCGAAACACCTTTCTCAGTAGCCACCAACAACTCCATGCCTCTGTTACCTCTTCCAGCTGATCCAGCAACTCGCCTTTACAAATGTCTTCAATACCATAATGCTATGTACCACCTCACTTTACTCCGACAGCTGTAAATTTCCCACGATATATATTCTCCTTAGTCCCCTTGTAATGTCACGAACTCTGCAGCTTCACCATCCCCAGAATGCTTCCAAATCTTTACATTATCCTTATCCTTACTGCTTCATCGACGTTTGAATCATCTGTGAGAAGCTTCCGTTTCTCTCTGTTAAAATGATATTCTCACGGTCCACCCAGACTTTGAGGTAACGTTATGCCGCAAGTGATGTCATAGAATCATTGAACCGCTAGGCATGGAAAGAAGCCTTTCAGTCCAAGCAGTCCACGCCAAATGTCTCTTAAACGTAGTAATTGTCCTCACATTAGCCATTTCGTCTTGAGGTCATTCCACCCGCAAACCAACTGTGTAAGAAAAAGTTTACTCCTAAGTCCTTTTCAAACCTGTCTTCTCTCAGCTTAAAAGTACCCCGGAAACTTGAAATTGACCATCTTCAGGAAAAGACAACGACCAAGAACTCAATTTGTATCTCTCATAACGTCCCTATCTGTGTATTGTCCTCTATTCAATAGAAAATTCAAGACTTCGTTTTAAATCCCACAGTTTTCTCTCCAACTGAAATGTCTTCCAATTGCTCCAGCACATCCCATCTGTTTTCACTCAGTGCCTGTAACCTCATTCAATCCCATATCTGCAACCTGTTCCAAATCCTGCAATCCTCCGTTTTTATGCATCTTTCTTCCATCGCTCCAACTCCATAAAGTTTTTCCATAACGTTCCACAGCCCGGCATTCTTCAGGAGTCTTTTACTGATCCAGGTGCTACAGTATTGCACAGTTCTGTCTCCAGACTCCAAAACGTGTCTTTTCTCTGAAAATAAAAAGGTGAATTTTTCAAGGAATAGTCCAAACAGAACATTATGCATGATCCATGTAAAATCTTCCAGCGCTTGGAACAATTCCTTCATCACGATCACCTCAGCCAGCTCCTCTGATATATCATGTCAGTGAAATCTACTCTAACTATGCAACAGTCTGTAAAACTCTAACTTTCGCCAGCGCCGACGAAGGCTTTTCTTCCTGCATCTGTCTATCCAGAAGCACTCCATCCGTCTAACGTTTCAACAGGCGCAATCACAGTAAACCTTAACAGTCACTTAGTGTCTCCCTGCCTCTCTAAGTTTCTACATCCCTTAATACTGTCACAACTACTGCAATGCCCTGGAGCCCTTACAGCCCTCAGACTCTTTGTTGCCTTCTCCAGTAAACGCTGGTTCCTTGAAGAAAAAAATACCCCTATTTCTATTTCTGCTGCATTTTTCTCCATATCTTGATCATTACTTTTTAAGTTACTGGATCTAGAGCTTCAAGCCAACCTAGTTTTTGTCTTTCCTGGGCTCTCATTTTCAAATTAATTCTCTCATTTCATCCAAACACATTTCTACTCTGATACACATTCATTCAATATTTCATCTTTATCGCTGACTTTGCTTCCTTTCTGTGTATCATTGCATTTTGATCTGATTGAATTTCACTTTCCATCAGTGACACTTCTTTCTGTTTTAATCTTCTCTCTAGTCCACAAAATATCTGAAACTCTACTTCCTTTTCATTGTTATTTATCCTTATTTCGTCTCAGTCCCTACTTCTGGTGGAATCGGTTCCTCTTTACATGTCAACCTCAACATTTCTGCAATTTATTCGATATTCATAATATTTCTCAACATGAAAGTATTAATTTGTTGAAACACCCATTCCGGGGCATATTTTCCTTCAGTTCTTTACTCGTGCAAGCAATTTGAGTCATACACGATCACGACCTATTTACCTCCAGTTGAAGACAACCACACTGTTCGTAATAATGCATTAATGCTCCATCTCCCCCAAGACTTTGTGTAGCTTGTTCTGCAGACCAGACAACCCGCACCTTTAAACTTTGTTGCTTTGCCTCTCTCACACTTTCCTCGCTTTTATCAGGAGTGAATTCGATCTACTTTCAGATCAGCTTAGAATCTATTGGATCGGATGGGGTTTGGTAAATGCCTCTTTCATCACTCGCAGATTTATATGGATGGCAGATAAATGCAGTATCTCTCGTGTATTGAATTGTCATGGCTGCTCTGCCAGGTTGGAGTTTCCTCGTGAATGCCAACCATGTCTGTTCCATTTCATTGCAATGTTATCTGTTTCAGTCAGACGCATGCTGTCACCATAGTAGGTGATGACGATACAGCTGTTCTCTCATTTGCGAATAACGGCTGGCGGTCTATTTAACTGGTGGCTCACCACACCTCAGGTCTGTGGCGAGATCTGGAAATTGACACTCGTGGCAATAACAATCAGTGTGGGGATAGATGCTGGAGACCCTCTGCAGTATAAACAATCCATTCAGTCGACTGAGCTCACGGGAAACTGCAAGATTGCTGACTGAACGGATATGACTATATCTGTTTGTAACGAGGTTGATCTTGCTGTTAAACTGACTCTAAAATAGAACCATAGACTCCCTACCACGTGCAAACAGGACATTTGCTCAAACATGTCCACAAAGATCTTACAAAGAGTAACCCATTGAGAACCATTCTCCTGCACTATATTTGCCCTGACTAACACACGTAACTTACTCTTCCCTGAAAATTGTGGACAATTTCGCATGGCCAATTCGCCGAATCTGCGCACCTTTGGACTGTGAGAGGAAACAGACCCACCCAGAGGAAGCCCATGCAGACACAGGGAGAATGTGCAAACTCCAGATAGATAGTCGGCTGATGTTGGAATCAAAGACGGATCCTTAAGGATTCGGTATAACTGACGAATAAGTGCTTACCACTGAATCCATAAGACTCGTGGCTTGCCTCACTTGTGATGCTGGCAACTTTGATATCCGTCTGGAATAAATTCATCCACTTCTTCTGTACTTGTTGTGTGTGTGTGTGTGTGTGTGTGTGTGTGTGTGTGTGTGTGTGTGTGTGTGTGTGTGTGTGTGTGTGTGTGTGTGTGTGTGTGTGTGTGTGTGTGTGTGTGTGTGTGTGTGTGTGTGTGTGAGAGAGAGAGAGAGAGAGAGAGAGAGAGAGAGAGAGAGAGAGAGAGAGAGAGAGAGAGAGAGAGAGAGAGAGAGAGAAAGACAGTAATTATTAAGCCAGCCTTTTCCACCTTTCATTGTTCAGGTCATTTCAGAGAGGTGTTTATTGATAGCAAACTTGTATTTTTTGCACTTCATCGTTCATTATGACAATCGGTTCACTATACTCGCTCTTATTTGAGCTTCACCATTCATTTGGATGTACCAAGAAAGCTAGAAGATTGGCACAGGAATAACATCTTTGGCTCTCCCAGCATGGCCTGACATTAATCGCATAATGATTGATCAGCTAATTCAATTCCTTTCTCAAATTTATCCCCATTTCCTTTGATCCTTAATACCCCAAACTACATCTAACATATTCGCGAAAATATTGATTATGTTTCTCTCAGTCATTATCAGTGGCAGAGAATTTCACCATGTCACTAACTGCTTTGTTGCAGGAATGTCTCCTCATCACACTTCTATTTGGTACACTCTCGATAGTCCAGTCCCTTGGTGACCTGGCAATAGAGGAGCAAAGTAATTGGTCTTACTTTTCAGCGCACTGGAAATCTGACTTTGCCCTTCATCAGTTAAAAAGTGTTGTGAAATTCGAAAAAAAAGGTTAGTCTCTGAATGCCCATTTTCAAAAATCTTTCAAATCCAGGATGACTGAAGGCAGAGACCACATTTTTGTACTGAACAAGATGGATATCTGTCAGAGTAGAAGATTTCAGTAACAGATTAACAATTATTAACGTTAACATATCACTGGATCACTTTTTACTTTAAGCGTCTGGTGAAACCTCCACGACAAATCCAGAGAGACATAGACAAAGGGAATAAACTTTGCTGTTCTCGATGGACGTGAGACATGGCAAGCATTTCAATACTCCCTGACCACGCGAATCACTGAAACAACCTTTTCACTTATCAGGATATCCTACTCTTCTATATCTCTCCCCTTTTTGCTAAAACCTTCGTAGGAGGCACAAAGCGACAGGGTCAGTACTTATGTGATCTCTAACGTATTGCCGAAAAATTTTCAACAATTAGGGGCATCAAATGAATAGGCTTGGTTCAGAATCAGTTATAACATACAGCTGATTGGTTTACGGAGGTCCTGATGCCAAAGGCATTCCAGCTTCTAACATCTCTGAATGGCTCCCAGATATTAGAACAGCTTTTCTTTGTGAGCAAATGCCTGGAAGGTTGTGCCCACATAATATAAGATGGTATCTTTCCATTAGTTTTAAAATTAAGAACTGATCCTGAACTGTTGTACACTCTTTGATTCCAGCACGTCTGATTCTATCCTCCACACACCCCACCCCCCAGTGCCTGCAATGAGAATGAACAATCTTCCTTTCAAACAGTGGAGCGATTGTTCAACTATTCCTGTTAGGCATGTATATGTGCGTGTGTGCGTGTGCAGAAGAGCGACACAGTCCATTCCTCACTGAGTGCACAATCAAAATTGCAGACATTTAAAACTATCAGAAGATACTCTCTGAACTCATTGCCCAGCATTACTTCAATACCTTGAATTGCATCGTTCAGGACTCCTTGTGTGATACACACCTCATTACGTGATATAATTATTACTTCAGAGTAGTGCTGCTACATTTACATTACTTCAATCTAACAGCACTCTGCACTGATCCAGAAGAACAGAACTGCATGAATTGGAAAGTCGATCCTCGACATTGTTATATTTATAACAAACAACATAATGAGACCAGCGTTTTACTGTTGTAAAACATAGGGGAACAGCTTACAGATTGATAACGAATTCTTGACAGAATCGCATGGGGTTACTTGGCTGAGTGATATGGAGTGACTAAGTTCACATCCTTTGGTAATGTATTAAATCATTAGGCGCGAGTTCGAATATGTCTCATTTTTTACAGAGCAAAATGGAGTGATGAATGTCGCAACATGGGGAAAACAGAAAAACAAAGTCTGAGTAACAGATAAAAATGACACAACATCAGGTCATAGTCCAACCGGTTTGTTTGCAAGCAAGGAGTGCTACTCCTTCATCAGGTGGTTGTGGAGAGATTTTGCATTCTCACACCCACCTGATGAAGGACCAGCACTCTGAAAGCTGTCACTTCCAAATAAACATGTTGGAATATAAACAGGTGTTGTGTTATTTTTAACTTTGCACAAACCCAGTCTAACATCGGCGTCTCCAAATGTTGAGTGACAGGCCGTCATGTGAGTAATTTATAAAGTCAGAGAGAAATACAGATATACTATCATGTTGGTAATTTACAAAGTGGTAGGAAATGACTAAAACCACATCGTGGAGGGTACTTGCTGAATGATAGGGAATGATTGATAGGGCGTTATGCTGGAAGACTTGGATGGCGTGGGCAGTACTTTATTAGATATACTTGGATTAATTTACAAAATGATAAGGAGTGATAGTGGAGTAAATTGCAGATAGATAGGAGGTCATGTGTGTAATTTACAAATTAGTGACTTTGAAGATCATCTTGGTTAAATTATCAAGCATTAAGTCATGATTTAGAGTTCATCCTGCGAATTCGACTGAGTAACATTGAGTGTGTGATGGGGAACCATGGGTGTAATGTGCAGATTTATAGGGATTAATTGATATGGCGTCCTGAGGGTAACTTACAGAATGAAGTAGAGTAATTGCTAAGCTGTACTGGTAAATCACAGACTCATTGTGTCGGGTGCCGGATCAGGTGTAGTTGGTTAAATTGCAGGGAGAAACGGAGTATGTGCCAGTACGTAATATGGCTAATTATCAGAGGTAGTGATTGACAGGAATGCATGAGGCTTTCTTTTCTGTCTGGGAACAGCGGGGGAAAGAGCGGAGGAGACATTGGTTCCAAGAGGTTGCCTGGAAGACAAATGAACAGTATAAACATTTTCCGTCAATTCCCTTGGCCTTTTTCTTGTCCAGGAGAAGCAAGAGACAGTGCGAAGTTTTCTTTGGGACCAGGAGCTTTACGGGAAGGTCAGGAGGTAGCACAGATTTGAGGAGGTCGAGGATAGGATGTTGCGCGCGTTGGTCACACTGCAGATTAGAATTGCTGAGGGATACAAGAATGGGTGACCAAAAGCCAGAGAAAGAGTAGGAAGCAGTGCAAGTGTCCCTTCGGCCATCTCTTCACTAACATTATACCATTTTGGGTACTGCTGGGGACGATGATGTGATGTGAATCCAAGCACTGAGGATGTCACCTAAACAGGGGACGAAAACGTCTGCAACACAAATTCCCAGCTCGGCGAACAGAACCACAACATATTAGTGGTAATGGTGCATTATAATTTCCTCAAAAACGACTGGGATACACTTATTGTCGGAAGTCTGGATGGGACATAATTTGCAAGGAGAATCCCTGAAGATTTTCTCGGGCAGTATGTCAATAGTCTAAATAGTGAAGGGGCCATGTTGGAACTGGTGTTGATGAATGAACGAGGCCAGGTGGTAGGATCTGCGGTGGGGGATGTCTTTGGGAAGAGTGACAACAGTTCTGTAAGTTATATAGTACTTCTAGACAAAGATGAGAGTGATCCTCAAGGAAGACAACTAAACTGGGCCAAGTCCAACTATATCAAAACTGGGCAGCAGCTGAGAAATATTGAGTGGGGGAAGCTATTTGAATGGAAGTCCACATTTGATATGTGGGAGTCTTTCAAAGATAGTTTGAAGGTTGTGCAGGATAGGCATGACCCTTTGGTAAGAAAGGAAAGATTCGTGAACCGCGGAGGAAAGGAGAAATTGTTTGACTACCCAAGAGGAAAGTGAAGCCGTACATAAGTTCCAGGTAGCTAAGAATGGAACAAGCTTTGGAGGAATTTCGGGAGAGTCGGAACAAACAGAAATGAAGAATCAAGCGGGCGAAAACAGGTCATGCATTAACTTTACCGAGCAGAATTATGGAGAGTCCCAAGGCATCTTATTCATATATAAGAGGAAAGAGAATATCTAAAGAAAGATTTGGACGACTGAAGAGAAAAGGAAGGCAGGTTCTGTGTCGAACCTGAGAAAATGGGTGAGAATCTCAATGATTACTTTGCATAGTTGTTTACTGAAGAGAAATGTAGAGATTAGAGACAGACGTTTGAGTACTCTGGATCACGTGACATAAGGATGGAGAATGTGTCGGGTAAGCTAAATGATATTAAGCTTCACAAATGCCCCGGATGGGATCAAATTAATCACAGAATGCTTAAGGAGGCGCGTGAGGAAATAGTTGGGGCCCTGACAGACAATCTGTTTCTGAGTCTCTCTCTCTCCCTCTCTCTCTTTTTCTCGTTCTTTCTCTCAGTGATACATCTATACACCTCACTGTCACTCCTCTCTCTCACACTCTCGATCATTGCAGAAACTATATACAGTCTTGTGCCTCTCAGTCACCTACTTTCTAAGAAAGGTATCTGTCCATTGACTGGTATTTCTTCGTCATCGTCGTCTCTGTCTGTCTCTCTCTCTTCCCTCTCCCACCCAAGGACTATCGCTCTCCTTGCCTGTCAGCCCCTACGTTATCCTTTACATCTCTCAGACATGTCAATCCCAAATTTCTCTCAAGGGAGCTATGTGTATATTGACACGTGTTTATCAGTCATCCCCATCGCATGGGGATGCTTCTGTACTGACTTCTGCCTTTCAGTCCCCTGTTTCTCTCGACGTGATATTTGTTCTGACACCCTTCTCTCCCACCTCTCTCCCTGTCTCTCTCTCTCTCTGGTTGTTGGAGAGAGTTTGGAAGAGATTTATCAGGATGTTGCTGGGAATGGACGATTTGAGTTATAATGAAATAGGTTGCCACTATTTACCCTGGAGCATATGACGTTGAGAAGCGACCTGACATAAGTTTATTGGATAATGAAGTAATGATAGAGTTAATGGTAATTGTCTTTCGCCGAGAATGGAGAATTTAGAAACAAGGGCGAAATCTTTCGTGTGAACAGAGAGATGTCTAAAAAAAGGCATGACAACAAATATGTTACATAGTTGGTGGTTGGCATGTAGAATGTAATTCCTTTGAAGTAATGTATGTGGGTACAACGAACATAAAGATAGAACTGCACAGCACAGGAAACTACCCTTCCTTCCACGCTGTTGTGACGAACATGACCTCATATGAAAACCAATCCCTTCTGCCTGCACTTGGTACATTTGCCTCCATTCCTTACATATGCATGCGCTTATTTGCAGGTCTCCTAAACCTATCTATCTTATCTGCAAACACCAGCATCACGATAGTGCGTTCCAGACTCCAGTAATATTTTATGCAAAAGCCATGTATAGCTCACACCTCTTTTGAAACTGCCCCTCTCAAGTGAAGTAGATGCCCCAGTACTACACTTTACAACTCCTGGAGGAAACTAATCTGATCGCCAAAACTTCGAATACCTCTCATAGTTTTAAAAGCCGCTATCAAGTCACCCTTCAGCTTCGTCGCTCAGACGAAAGCCCCTGAAGTTTTCTCGCCTCTCCTTTTAGTTCATACTATCTAATCCAGAGACATCCCAGGAAACATCGTCTGCACCCTCTCCAAAGCCTTTCCTGTTATGTTTCGAACGGAAATGAATGCGGATTCTTAATTGTTGTCCGAACTACACTTTCCTAAAGCTGCAACATGACATTTAACATTTGCACTGAGTTTCTTGAAAAATAAAGACAAGCAAACCAGACTTGTCTGTAACCAAGTGATAAGCTTGCGTGTCACTTTTAGGGATCTTTGAACTTGAACTCGAATATCCCTTTGTACAGCAATGCTGTACAGGGTCATGGCATAAACTATATATCTTCCCGTTACATTTATCTCCCAAAGTACAGCATCTCACATTTACCCGCATTAAAGTCCATCTGCCATTTCTTCGACCACATCTGCAACTGATCCAAATCCCACAGTACACTTTGACAATATTCTAATCTAGTCACAACTCCAATGATATTTCTACTATTTGGAAACTTACAAACTCACATATCTGCATTCTCATTCAAGGCCATTTATATCTACCACAAACAGAAGAAGTCCCAGTACAGAAGTGTGAGGAACACAGCGAGTCACACACTTTCAATCAGAAAAGCAATCCTACACCACAACGTCTGTGTCCGATTTCCAATCCTATTCAAGGTCTTCAGGGTCAAGTCACGGATGATCGAATGCATCTCACTCTTCTCGATGACCCTACCACGAGAAACATATTTGAAAGCTTCACCAAAATCCAAGTAGACAAACATCCACTGTTCGACACGCATTGCTCATGATTTGGACATGCTCAAAATTCAATAGAGTTGGTTGGAAATGACCTGTCCTTTATACATCTTTGCAGACTGCCACTGTTGTTATGGACTAGGCTAGCCTCCCGGCGCCCCCCCCCCCTCCCCACCCCCCCCCCCCCCCACCCTAATCAAAATATGTTAGAAGGTAGATCAGATCTTAAACTGCTTTTTTTACATGTATATAGGCAGATATGTTCCATGTGTAATAAGCTGGTTAAACCACTCGGCTTTAAAAAAAAACACATAAATTATTTCAGCACTGCAGGAGAAACTCAGTAAAAAGAAACTATTGGGAAACTTAAATGACCCGATACAGCTACTTAACTAAGCAGTCGTTCCAATAACATTACTTAAACATACCCATGACGAAAAGGTAATTTGAAATACATATTTCTATCGATGAATATTTAATTAAGATCACATCACTGATACCAATATCACTTGCATCGACAGCCACCTTCAATGACTTCGTATAGTGAGATGTGGCTAACATTGACGCAGTGGTGAACAGAGATTTAAGGCTGTGAATTGCCTTCTGACAATTTGTCATACACTGAAGCTTCCTCCATTTATTCAGCAATTCAGTGACTGGACGTGCTGCACTGCTAACATCCAGCACAAATTTCTGATAAAATCCCAGGAATTGTGGCATTAATTTTTCATCGATGATATGGGAACGTCAACAATAACCTTTGCTTTCAAACGTCATGGGGTGTCCCTCCCATGTCGCAGAAAATGACGCAGGAACGTGACTTGGGTTTCGGCGAATTCAATCCTGGCCAGGTTTATCACCAAGCCTCCCAAAGTCGAGCAAACCATTCAAATTAATGTGCAAAAGTCACCAGTTCAGCGATTTGTACCACAGCATTGGGTAATGAAAAAATGACTCTATTGGTTCGTATTTAAAACGTGGCAGGTGCATTTTTCCATCGTAAATGTGATGACTTTATATTGATCCAGTCCAATCAGAGTGACAACAGCTGATACTCTCTTCACTCTTTCGAAAAAAAAGATACCCCTCAGTATACTCTGAGCAAGCCCTACTTAGAAAGACGAGTTTTTTTTTGTCCCACCTTCTAATGCAGTCTTCCAAACCTGGAATTGGATGTGAATCAGATCTAACAACTAAATTTAATTTGTGATAGTCTTCACATAACATTTGGTTATCCTCTCGTTTTGGTACCATTATTATGAGTGAACTTCAGTCACTGAAAGTCGCCTTGTCTACGTTGTCTTTGAGCATGGGTTCAATCTCTTTATGCACCTGTTCCACCTTTAAAGGTTTAAGTGCATAAACATTTTGTGTAACTGCATTTCCTACATCTACGTCATCCGTAATTAGTTTAGTACTTACCAACTTATCTCAACATTCCTTACCCCGTGCTAGCAATGACTTTTTGAGTTAATTTCGATTTTCCTCTGGAAGGTATCTTAATATTTCATCTTAGTTTTTGATAGATTCCTCAATTCCCAATTTAATTTGAGTAGTGTCCAATTCACAATCTTCTGAAATGGGTTCTTCATCTTACGTTATAACCAGTAACACATTCTGTTTTTGTTTTCCTTCCCTGTCAAAGTACCTGTGGAGAATATTCACATGACACAATCTGCGAGATTACATTTTGCATCTCCTTTCGAATTGATAATTTCCACTACATTTGAGTTTGAAAAGTTCACCTATCACTGGAAGGAATGCTGGCACATTATCTTGGTTAGCAAAATTGCGAATATTTCATTTCTTGTCTGTTTTATTTTTCATCATTTATTTTGATAACTATGAATGCTGCCCAGCCAAATCCCCCGCTCTATGTATCTGTACCCCAAAATTTGACAATTGGTCCAAGTACGTGGACTCTGAATGTTTACTCAGTACATTGTCCTTGATAAACTTTAGTTGTCCTCACAACTTATGCACAAAAAAAAACTTACTGAATTGGACTAAATTTGTTGTTTATTTTAGCAAGATGTACAAATGAAATTCCTTTATCTCAATCATCTGGATAGTCTTGACAATTACGCCTGAATCATCGATTTTCTCCAATGTGGAAACAGGCCATTTCACCCAAGAAATCCATACCAACTCTCCGAAGAGTATCTGACCTAGATCCAAACACTTACTCTATTCATCTACATTTCTGCTGACTAATGCACTTTGCTTACGCATCCCTGAACATCATGGACAATTTAGCATAGTAAATTCAGTTTACGTGGACATCTTTCGACTTTAGGAGGAGACCGAAGCACTCAGAAGAAACATAAACAGGTATGGGAAGAATGGACAAAGTCGACACAGCCAGTCGCCCAGGTCTGGAATCGAACTGGGTCCTTGGCGATGTGAATAATGTTGGTAACCATTGAGCACAGATGGTTTCAAAGGCTGAAGTACTGCTTGCGCTAGTTGCGATTCTGGATTTTACACAGTGGAACTGAATTGCTTTATTCCTAAGCTGTCTATAACTTTACTGATTAATTTTGATGTGTGCTTTGGCACTTTATTTGAACATATCTCTGTGCAGTATCTGTATCTCGAGAAAAAAGTGGCCAGACAGGCCATGCAGAATAACTGATTTGTGATGAACTTCGGTAAATTGATCATAAATTAAAGCATGCTGAGAAACAGAACTCAGACTTGACGAAAATGATTGCGTTTATCTACAGGGCGCAGAAGCCAAATAGGCTGCATTTGCCCACATATTGTTCAGAAACAAACCTGTCCGCTGATGACACTGCAATACATATTGGATTTTAATTCTTGTGGAATAATGGAATGTCGCCCTGGTGACGACCAGGTACACCGATACATTTCTAAACACGGAGGCGCCTTGAACCTTATTAGGAGGAAGCGACGGGCACCTCGCAACTACCATATTGGAGATCTGAGGGCCAGCTTGCCATCAATGTGCGAACACCTTATTTCGTTCAGATTCACCAGGGTAATCGAACCTGAGCTATCCACTGGCAGACCTTCAACACCCTCCCAAAAACGCGCGAAGATTTAAAAAAAAAGATCTCCATAAAATCCCACTCAGTTAAATAACACGAGATGAGAAACCTCATGGACAATCTGAAGAAGAAGTCGTCGCATGTGGAGCCCAGTCAAGTTCTAATGTGATGGGAAATGATCATACAAAGAAACATTAAAATATAAGATCTTTTGGAGAGTATATATTTAGTATACAGTAGACTTTATTGGTCTTACCTTAATTACGTTCAAAAAATGAATATTAATATTCATACATGTCGACTCATATTTTTTTTCTCGGAGTAAGAGTTAAACACACTTACAGATATTACAAATTGAAACCCAGATGGAACGACGATAAGAAGTGAACTTTGTTGCACCGAGATTGAATCTTCTAGAACCTGACATTTTGTTAGAGTTTGTCTCAGCCAGTTTTTAAGAGGACAGTTGATAAGAATACCGAACTTCACATTTAAAGAGAAACCCAACAGGTGTTTACTTCTAGTCTATCAAACGATAATTTTACGTGTGTTTGGGATAGGTCAGATATTACATCGAGAAGTCAGTCGCGACTCTTTTGGATTTGAAACAAGGCAATAGCAAAAGCCATTCCATTAGTCCAGTCCACCCCCATACCTTCTGTGATTGATTTTTCAATGGTAGAGAAAGTAGCTGAGCAGAAGATTGTTCCATACGGAAAAGAAACCTGAGGCAGTATATCAAAACGAAATTGTAGCCCTGAGGGACAGAATTTTGGTGCACTGATAAAACAGGGCCAGGATCCCTCGGGCAAAAAATTCCGATGACTTTATGAGATCTCAGGTGAAGCGAGTTTCCAAACTTGAGAAGCTTCTAGCACTAGTGCACTGTAGACGACAATTATTCCGATGTAAAAAAGGATTACATCCAGAATGAACTAAAGAACTCAAAATGCGATATCGTGGAACTATTGTTGAAAAACAAACTGCTTAGCACCTGAGGAATCAAACAAAGCTGCACGGGACAATTCCAGACCCAACATAGATAAGCATATCAGAATACTAGGGGAGCAGTATTCGAGAAAGAGTTCGCTGAGAAAGTAGTAAGGCAACTGAAAAAAAATACAGATTTGCAGGCAGCTGCAAGAGCACTGCATCCAACAGACAGATAAAAGAGATAAGGACTCATGGAATTTGAGCCGTCAACTGATCCGTTTACATTCTCTTAGAGAGTCATGCAGCAGAACGTCTTACATGGTTTAGATGAGAGGAACGAGCTGAAATTATTGTGTTGTTTAAGCTTGTCACTACGTTCTACCATTCGAGCCCCACTAAATTCAGAAGATGAAGCCTTTGCCAACATGAAAGAGGCAATGTTAACAGCGATCGTTTCTAATAAATGTGACCTTGGAGATTGATTGAGCAAGTCTACGCAAAAAAGAAAGGAAACTCAGAACTGCCTTTGTTAGGCATTTAAGGGGACATTTTACATGAATTTACAGGGACTTACAGAGGGGTCAGTTATCAGAGACTGCGTCAGCCATGTGGGCTTGGATTCTAGAGCCCCATGACAGCGAAGAGAGCAGGAAGACATTTGTGATTTTCAATCCCACAGAGCCAAGTCAGAATCAGGCTTTGATCATCAGGTGAGTGTCCCAGGCATGGGAGAAAGCAGTCGAAGAACTCAAGAAAAGCGAGGTAGAGACTGGAGCCGAAATGCTTTATTTCTGAAACTTCAGCCAGTGTCCTATGGGAAGAAATGAAGGAAGGTGGGTGAGCTCTAACCAGAAAAAAAATAAGTTCCACCACGTACAGCTACAGTGAGAGATATAGAGGCACAGCACGGAAACACTTGGCAGGCAGTAAGGTGAAACCATTGCTGGCGCTGAGGATACAATGCATGTGCATGTCAAGAAGCTGCCCGGCCTTACCCACATCTACATTGATCACCGACGACAGTGGGATGCAGAAGTGGTAGAACGAGTCATCATCTCCTATGACAATGCCCACTCGGCAAGGTGAAGTCCATGCTTTGGACATGAGCCAGCCCATGTGACACCCATTCCCAAGCTATGAGGCCACTGTCTTCTGGTTCCAGGTTTCTGCCTCCACAGTGTGGATCTGCAACACGAAGAGCAATAGGATTCGTAAATGGGAGGTAAGAATTTATTTGAGATAGTGGAGGGTCCAGCACAACCCTAAACACCTTGAGATTTAATGATCAAGACAGCCACTACCACCACCTTAATACGCATAGCGGATACCACCGTTCTCGAACTCATTACAAGGCCAAGACACTGCATGCCACATCTTCAAACTTTCCTCCCCCGCCATGGAAGTGATGCACTTCCACCAGTTTTGCCGGTAGCAGCTTCCTCATTCAATTGACTCCTGAATACTTTAAGAGGAAAATAGGAGATTCTCTTACATATTGTAATGACTGACTACCAAATAACAATATGCAAATGTCAAATCTTCCCGACAGGCTGGACGTTACATCATTTCCCGATATGAGTTTGACAGGCCAGCAGATGGAACATGCCTGAAGCACACCCCAGTCGACATATGTATCTCATGGAAACATGACACTACAAAATTATAGTACGGACTTTGGAAGAACAGCAAAACACAGACTATCAAATGGTATTTCTGGGTGTCATGATCAGAGAGAATGAGCAGACATAATTTGGGCAACGGGAGGATTCAATATGGCCATGCCTCCAGAGACAGAGGATTCAGAACACACTGATGACTCTCTGTTGTGTGCCCTTTTGCCACGGACACTCATTGACTTATCGAGGTGATGAAACAGCTCCTGACAGTCACCCAGAGCGAAGTGCGACTGCTTCAGATGGTCAAACCTGGAAGGAACATCACACGTCATCCAACTCTCATTTCTTTCCATGCAGGTGGAATTACCCAGGTTACACTTGTTGAATTGCCAACTGACTTTCATTTAGATTGAATTCATAGTTTTAATCATTCTTACGTATGTTTATATTGTTGACCATGTTCACCATGTCGTTCTTGGTTGTCTGGGGAAGGTATCTTCATCTTCACTTGTTGCTCAAGCCACATAGGCCACTACAACCACCTCATTTCCGTCTTTCCAGGTCACAGCAGTGTGACATCGCTACAAATACACCTAACACTGAAAACTGAGGTTAGAGTCCAACAGACCTCTAAATCCATCCGAACGTTCCATATGTGTTTACAGTCCTTCCATCCTTTAAAATTATTTATCTTGAAAAAAAAACGAGTGGTTGTTGATGTAGTCATATGTACAATCAGCATTACTTATTTATTTAGTTTACAGTGTTTCCTTGAACCTCATAAGCGATCCATAATAATGCAGTGGCTCAAGTATATATTGTGCTGCACTTGAGCTTGATGGTCGTTTACGCACCATGCAAGAGATTGATCTTTCTCATGTGATCAATCACATTTCATGTTCATGGTCAGGAGGAGGGGCTGTGACTGGACAGGCTGCTCAAAATGGTAAATTTCTGATGAACTTAATAAAGTGGACAAAAATTAAACTGTGATACGATATGAAGCCAATCTTGCCTAAAGTGAATCTAACAATCCACATGCTGCAGGATCCATACAGGCTGTAATTACTCACAAGAATTTTGCAAGGAAATCTGGGAGCTGCAGACCTCTACAACACAAAACCTAATTTAGGTTTGAAAAAACAATAGAGTTCACCCTCGGAACAATAAGAAACATGGATATGTGTAATAGACATGAAGGTGCCTCGTACCCTTATTTGAAGGAGGCTACGTACAACTAGCATGTCCAATAATGGAGACTTAAGTACCACCCTGCCATGAGCGTGCCAAAACCTGGTTGATTCTAATCGATAAGTGTGGTCAAACCTGATGAAACGATGAGAATACATGCAAGACCCTCCCAAAGTGGCACGAAGCATTTGGAGTATAACAATCCAGCTACATCATCCAAGGAGTAGTAACACGATCTATAATTGAAGAGGGGTAACTCGAGAGTAATCACCGAAAGCGAAGACACCTTTGGAATCATCGGTAGAAGACCAGATGACATCGCCACGTGGAGACCGGCCAAGTTCTGGTGTGATTGCGCATGATCATTAAAGTTAATCTAAAACATCGGATAGATGTGTATTGTTTACAATAAGTTCGTCATGTATTCATTGTTCTAATACTAATTGTGTCACGTAAACGAATAGTATTATTTTAATATCATTAAGAGTCCACTCAGTTATTTTGTTGGATATAAGAATTCAAATACACTGGTTGGCAGGCGCAACACTGTTTATAGCCATCTATGTCTCTCTGTGTTACTTCATGCAGTTGCTCTCCTGCTCTTCGAAGTGACTCATGCTACTCAGCATTTACTTCATATTATCCGACGGCCATGTCTTCTTCTTTTTGATGTGTGACAACTGCTGCCAATGTTCCTTGATTCTCTAAGCTTCAGTCTCCTCTTGCGAATTGATAGCATGCTTGTGGCGTTTGTTTCCTATTCAGGCTAATTTTGGTGATCCCCACAAAGCGTGCAACTTTCTCAGTTGGATTTGTTGCTAGTTGTTTGAATATCTTACGCACAAATAGCTTCCAATGGGGTCCTGACCTTTCTTCTGAACTTGGACAGTAATGTCACACAGGCAATGGTGTTCGAGCAGCACTGTAAATTCCGAAGCAAAAAGGCAACTTCCTTTCAAAAGTACAGTCATCAACATGACCTAAATGGGCATCAGCATTAAGTTAATACAAAATTTTCCACAGCCAGAAAAATAAGAACCGATCTGAGGTAGAGAACAATCAACACTGCCTTCTACTTTCCATCTCTGGGTCACTGGAATTTTGTCCCTCAGTCTGACCCTTCATACCCTTATTAATTCGACTGGGAAATAAACTGTGTTCCACTGTTAAAGCGTTGCGGAACAGAAATAACTCAACCGAAAGTATTGGCGGTAGAATCTGTTAAACCCTCTCCACGCAGGGTACTCCTCATGTCTCTCTGAATTCGCGCGTCCACGTGGTACTTTGTCAGTACTCTTGGAATGTTCAAATCGAAAGTAGATGGATATATTTTTCGCTAAACAGGGCAGACGACCAGTTACTGCGAGAACTGCAGTTACAACCTCTTCAATGCAGTATTTCGCTTCCATTTTCTCATTGCAAATAGTGACATATAGATCGAAAGTTAAAGTGATTGTATACCAGATAAAATAGTCTATGACAACACAGTGCAGGTGAACACCCTGCGCAGGAGTGACCTCCTGGAAAGGTAATTATGAAGTAATCAAGTTTGTTTCGGCTGAGTATGATCTCAGTGATGACGAACATTAAATCGACCACTGCCATGGCCAGCAGGTAGCGAGTGCTGCAGGCGAAGAGTACGCACTTTCTCAGAACCAAGATTGCGATTGTCACGAAATTGATTGCAAGAAAGTCAGAATTGTTGAGAGTTCATGTTACAGCTACACATGGTTTGGTTAGGCAACTTTTTGAATATTGCATTCACTTTTGGTCTCCCTGCTGCAGAAAATATGTCGTAAAACATGAAGGGTTCGGGAATGAATTGCAAGAATGTTGACGCGGTTGAAGGTTTTTTGCTGTCGAGAAAGGCTGAATAATTTGGCACTATTTTCCGTGGAACATCAGAGAGTGAGGGGTGAACTGTTAGAAGTTCAAAAAATCAACATGAGCATGTAGGGCGTGAAGAGCCATGTTTTTTTCTCCAATGCAGGAGAGTCGAAGACGAGAGGCATTGTTTATGTTCAAATGGCAAAGATGTAAAAGCGATTGAATTTGTGTACTTTTCACACACATGGTGATGCGTACATAGAATAAGCTGCCAAAGGAAGTTTTGGAGGCTGATGTAATTTGAACATTAAAAGGCCATCTGGATAAATACATGACTGGGAAGGTATTGAATGAATATGGGCCAATGTTGGCAAATGGGACAAGGTTAATTTAGGATATCTGGCATGAACGAGTTGTATTGAAATGACTGTGCTGTGCATCTCTACGACTTTTCAGTCTAAGTGAAAAGAGAATGTAACATCTAGATAAACATTCTCATTTGATGAGACCAGGTGGAAGATTATATAAACACAAACGTGCGACAATAACGTGAAAGTGGTCAATAACCTGAATCACTGAACTGCATGCCTTCTTTTTTAATCCACATGGTATGGAGTATGCAATAGGCTATTTATAGTACCTAAGTGGGCAGTTAAGAATTTGAATGAGGAAAAAAGCCACGGGTAAGTCAGAAACTATTTGTTACATTCAGGCTCATTTTAATCCATTCAATGCCCAATCCTGAAATTGTGCCACTCTCCAACAAAGAAGAACTCTCCAAGTACCCTCAGGCCACAGCGTTTGAAACGAAAAATTCATTGCACTTGAAACACGTCTTGTGGTTTGGATGTCACTTTTATGTCTGTCTGAAGGATTAAAATGCAAATATAGGTTTAATGATGCGATGTTAAGGCAATCACAAGGTTCCGAGAATGTCTGGTTCAAAGAAAAATATATGAACGGTACTTGTCTTAACATAAGTATAATATTGTTATAAGATTCCCAGCTTCCAGCTTCACCACCCAAGAAACATTGAGGTATTGGTGCACATGTCTCTACTTTCCACAGATGTAATGTCTTAAGTGAAAGATGAAACCTCTTATCAGACATTGAAGAGACTTCGGCTGTATCGTTTTCATAGGGCAATCCCGAGTTTGTTATCTCAGTTATATCTCAGTTGGAATACATTCGTTTTAATACAACAGAGATATCATTTTCAATTCAGTCAGTGAATCATAAACAGCACTTTGGAAGGGTATTTGAAGGTTTTGTCAAAACCTGAAAGCTTTTGTGTTCCCTTATCCAATGAGTTATGTCCCAGTATTATAGTTGTGTTTTTCCGATTGCCCGTCTTCCAGTGAATTTCAGTTCTGAGTCCTATACAAAGGCTCTTTCTTGCATCTCAAAGACAATCCGTGTTCCATTCACTGCTCATCCATTTGGCATCTTGTCAGGTCTCCAGAAATCATCAATGACAGTTTAACTGATTACAGCAGCCATCGGAATTTCTCGTAAAGCAATATATTGCATTATAAACCGTATGGAAGAGGGCATAATTGCTCTCAAATTGCAAATTTTGCATTCTTCATTTGGACAGTTTCCAACACAAAATAAAATGTAGACATGTAGCTACCTTTCACTCAAGGCAATATACTGATTGAATTCCTGATTATAAACATTTACTGAGTAACCTCGAACTGACATAATCGAATGTTTACTTCACTGTTATATTTAGATAAGTGCTTATAACTGTATAGCAATGGATTATGCGCGTTTAAGATTACTTAAATGCTAACCAATAGACGTTTGATCGCAGCTTTGCTGTTGCACTTTGTCCCTGCCAGAAACATATCTTGCAGCAACTTTGGCAAATTGTATGTGTAGCACTTTCAAAATGAAAAGCACTGACACTCGCAGTCAGGATTTTCTACTCTATATTTTCCCTGGAGAATATGGCATTGCACTTGAAGCTTCAATAGAACAGTACTTAAGTTAGACACAGGAAGAGAAACGGAGAAGTTGATGAATTCAGAAGATGGCACACTGAAAATTTTGGAAGTTTATACCGGGCATTCCGTAATCGTCCAGGAATTCTTGTTTTGCAGTCTGAGCAGCAACGTTTAAGTTGCTTTAGGAAAATACAACAATGCAATGGGCAGTTGGTCAGACTGAATACCATGGACGGTGGGGTCACTTACTTAAGATGTGGATGTGCCATCGATCTAAACATTTTTTTTTCAATGGGGTGCAACTTATGATCGTATTAAGACGGCGCTTATGCAGGGGAAGAAGCAATGTTGACTTCCATCCTGTAGATTGTGAACCCCTCATTATATGGAGATAGGATTATAATTTTGTGACTGCCGGGTTAATAACAGTTGCTCAAATAAATATGAAGCATATTTACGACAATCATATGGATGAATCGTGGCGCATTGGGGATTTTAATTGGCTGTTCAATAAAAAAAAATCACAGGCTAATTTTCCACCAACAAAGTTTCAGCATTTGAAATACATATCATGTGTTTGAAATCAACAAATTCATTAATCTGGAATTGGAGAATTGTTTCAATGTTGGTCAATTCGGTTCGTGCAAGAAAGTGCGACATTTTCTTCCTCAGTATCCAGAGACAAGTTAATTAGTTTTATTGTATTGAATTGATTTATTATTGTCAAATTTACTAAGATAGAGTGAGCAATTGTGTTCTGGTTTTCTGCAATTAGATTATACCATACCAGTTGCATCAGGTAGCAGAACAGAATGCAGAATAGAGTGTTACAATCGCAGAGAAAATGCAGAGACAGCGAAAGATCGAAAAAGAGAGAGAGAACGAGAGAGAAAGAGAAATCAGCATTAACATTTCAGGTGTCCGTTGAAAGATGAGATAATAGCAGTATAGAAGCTTTTCTTGAAACCGTTGTACGTGTGATAATTATTTTCTTCAGTCTTTCCGATTGAAGAGGGCCAAATACATTGCAATTGGGGTGGGAGAGACATTTAATTATGCTGATTGTTTTCTAGATGCACCTGGAAGTATAGATAGTGTAATTCATGGAGGGCTGGTTTGCGTGATCGACTGAGCTGTGATCATGACGTTGTTGCTTCTTGCCATATCACATCGTGATGCATCCATATAGGATGCATTCTACGGTGCATTCACAGAAATTGGATGAGAGCATGTTGTCATATTTTTAATTTGCTTCACCTGTGAGAAAGTAGAGGCATTGTTGTGCTTTCTTGACCATTGCATCGATCAGGCAGGTTGTTGGTTTCCATCATTCCAGGAACTGGAGTTCTCTGAATAATTTCTACATCAACAGTATTCATGCAGAAAAGGCCATGCCTTCACTTCTGCTTCCTGAATTCAGTGACCATCTCCTTCTGTAATTGAGACAAATGTTCAGGTAATTCTTTCTGCACCTCCTTAAACTAATCCGCACCAGCCTTACTTTTTCTGATCTACAATCACTTTTTCTTTTTTTCCTGATCTCAACAATGGAAAGAGGAGTCAATAAATCCAGTAGAGACAAGATTAAAACAGAGAGCAAACCAACATCGAAGACCACAAATATCTCTTGAAACCTGAAGCAGAGAGGAAATAGCAACATCCCGCCCAAAATCAATAATGAGTTCCTTAGTTTTGCTAGCATTGAGAGCTAAGTTTCTTCAGGGCACCATATTTCCTGGTATTCCACGTCTGTGATCTGTTTAATCAACACCTGAGATTCAACTGACTATGTTGGTGTTATCAGCGAACTTGTAAATGGTATACCTCTGCTATTTGGCGACGCAGTCATGGGTACACAGTGAGTATGGTAGGGGGCTGAGTACGCACCCCTGGGGGCTGCAGTTTTCAGTGTCAATGACGATGAAATATTTTCCTCAGTCTTCACTCGATGTGATCTTTTGGTCAGGAAACTGAGGTTGCAAAGAACGGGGCTTAGTTCGAGATAACTAAGGTTAGTACTTAGTCTCGAGGGGATAATACGTTCGAAGACTTAAATGTAGTCAACGAGTATGAATCTTACATAGCTGTTCCTGGTGTCAAGATGCTCTGGGGAGGAGTGAAGGACAAGTGACGTGCATTTGTTGTTCCGATAGGTAAATTGTAGTGGGTCAAGTGTAATGGTAGGTTGAAGTTAATTAATGCCACGATCAGCCTTTCAAAACAATTCATGACTACGACGTTGTGTAGCGGTAGTCATTGAAACATTCTGCATGAGCCTTGTTAGGCACAGGAATGATATTTGTCCTCTTTAAACAGGCAGCGACAGTGGCCTGCTGCAGGGAGAGTTTGAAGATGTCCGAGTTCAGCCTGGTACTCCATCTGGTCCCATCGCTTTCCTTGAATTCACACGAAGGAAAACTGATCTGGCCCCTGATGCAGTGACAGTTGGGAGAGGTTTGTCAGGACCTGTTGGAATAGGTGTTACCTATCCGCCGATCTTCTGCTCAAGGCGAGCACAGACGGTGTTGAGGCGGTCTGGGCGAGTAATGTCATCATCTGCTATCTTGCACAATCTCTTTTTTGAACCTGTGATATGATTCAGTCCTTGCCGTAGTCGCCGGGTGTCTGGCTGAGTCTCAAATTTGCATCAGTATTTTTCCTTGGTTTTTCTAATGTCTCTGTGAAAGTCATACTTGGATTCCTTATATTTGAGTGGGTCTCCAGATCTAAAGGCCTCGTGTCCGGTTTTTAGCAGATTCTCTAGGTCCTGATTCATCTAGGGTTTCCTGTTAGAGCACACTCGGCTTGAATTCCTCAGTATGCAGTCCTCCACACACTTGCTGATTCAGCCTGTGGCAGTGGTGGCGTCCTCGTCCAAGTTACCTAAACAGAAAACCTTCGGACTACCTGCCTGTTAACACAAGGGTGCTCATTTCACTCATGTACTGCAACTTTCAAGGAATCGACCAAGATCAACCTTCATAACTGTAGATTTTTTTTAAAAAATCTATTTATTCAATTTACTAAATTCACAAGTCAGGGATGACAAATAAACTTGGCCGGCAAATGCAATACTTAAATATCATCAAGTATGCAAGAATACAAAGAATTGCCAATGATGAAGATCTGAAACAAAACAAGAACAACAAAGAACAGAAAGTGGTGGAGAAATTCAGCAGATCTGGAAGGCAATGTCCCTCGTTCTCGAACCGACAGACCGTGGAAATTGTTTCTCTTTACCTACCCTGTCTTGAACTGATAATACCTTGAAAACTTTAACCAGACCAATCCCTTAGGCATTTAAGGATAAGATAAAACAAGCTTAATTTGCATACTGTCTCTTCATAATGTAACCCCTGATGTCCAGGTATCATTACTTTAAGGCAGAGACAGTGAAGTCTGCAGATGCTGGAGATCAGAGTTCAGAGTGTGTTGCTGTAAAAACACATCTTGTCACGAAGCATTCGAGGAGCAAGAATATCGACGTTTTGGGCCGGAGTCCTTCACCAAGCCTACACTGTGCTGTATTCAAAGCATGTATGTTCATCCTGTGGCATGGCGACCAGATGTGATCAATACATTCTAATTGGGACCAAACCAAAGTTTTAAGACCATAAGAAATAGGAGTGGAAGTAAGGCCATTCGGCCCATCGAGTCCACTCCGCCATTCATGGCTGATGGGCATTTCAACGCCACTTACCAGCACTCTCCACGAATCCCTTATTTCCTTCTGAGATTAAGAACTTTTCAATCTCTGCCTTGTAGCTATTTAACATCCAGACCTCCACTTTGCTCCGTGGCAATGAATTCCACGGGCCAACAACTCTTTGGCTGAAGAATGTCTGCTCATGTGCATTCTAAATTTAACTCCTCTAATTCTAAGGCTGTGCCCACGGGTCCTAGTATCCCTGCCTGATGGAAATAATTTCCCAGCATCCGCCCTTTCTAAGCCAGAATTTGTCTTGTAAGTTTCTATTAGATCTCCGCTCAATCTTCTAAACTCCAATGATACAATTCCAGGATTCTCAGCCATTCATCATCTGTTCGGCATACCATTGCAAGGATCATTGGTGTGAATCTCCGCTGGACACACTCCAATGACAGTATGACCTTCCTAAATTGTGGGGCCCAGGTGTTCTAAATGGGGCATAACCAGAGCTTTATAAATCTCAGTAGCACATCACTGCTTTTACATCCCAACCCTCTTGAGGTAAGTCACATTTCATTTGCTTTCTTAACCATGGAGTCAACCTGCAATTCAACCTTTCGATAATCCTGTACTAGCACTTTGAGATCCCTTTGGACCTTTACTTTCTGAATTTTCTCACCGTTTAGAAAATAGCCCTTGCCTGTGTTCTTTTTTCCGAAGTGCAAGACTTCGCAATTGCTCGCATTGAATTTCATCAGCCACTTCTTGGACCACTGTCCTAAATTGTCTAAAGCTTTCTGTAACTTCCCCACTTCCTCAGTACTACCTGTCTGTCCACTTAACTTCGTATATTCGGCGAACTTCATCAGAATTCTCCCAATCTCTTCACCCAGATCATTAACATATAAAGTGAACAGCTGCGGCCCCGCATTGAAATCTGCGGGACACCACTTGTCACCAGCTGCCATTCTGGAAAAAAGAACCTTTTATCCCAAATCTCTGCCTTCTGTCAGACAGCCAATCCTCAATCCACACCAATAGCTCACCTGGAACACCATGGGACCTCACTTTACTCAGCAGCCTCCCGAAAGCCACCTTATGAAAAGACTTTTTGAAGTCTGCTTAGATAAAATCTGCTGGGTTTCCCTGGTCTAACCTACCTGTTACCTGTTCAAAGCATTCTAACTGGCTTGTAAGGCATGGCCTCGCTTACTAAATCCATGTTGACTTGTTCTAATCCGACCCTGCACTTCGAAGAATTCAGTTTCAAGAATTTAACCTACAACCGAGGTTCGGCTAACCGGCCTATAATTTTCCATCTTTTGTCTTGATCCTTTCTTGAACAAAGGGGTTACAACAGCGATTGTCCAATCATTTGGGACTTCCCCTGATTCGAATGATTTTTAAAAGATTACAACCCAATGTCTCAGCTATTTCTTCAGCCACCTCCCTCAGATCTCTGGGATGAAGGCCATCCAGCCCAGGAGACTTATTAATTTTTAGACCTTTCAGCTTTTCAAGCACTTCCTCTTTTGTAATTGCTGCCATACTCAACTCTGCCCCTTGACTCTCCGAAATTGTTGGGATATTACTCAGTTCTTCCATTGTGAAGACTGACAGAACGTATTTATTAGGTTATTCAGCAATTTCCTTATCTCCAATCACTGGCGTCCCTGCATCAATTTGGAGCAGCTCAACCTCTCGGTTGTTTCTTTTGTATTGAAAGAAACTTTTGCTCTTATATTACAACCGAACTTACCTTTCATATTTGCTCCTCTACTTCCTTATTTCTCTCTTTGTTATCCTCTATTTGTTTTTGTTGTCTTCCCAATGTTTTGATTTCCCAGTGCTCTTGGCCATTTTTAGGCTGTCTCTTTCTCTTTGATCTTCTGACTTCCTTTGTCAGTAAAGGTTGTTTAATCCCTCTCTGGGTAATCTTTGGAATGAACCTCTCTACTGTGTCTTCAATTACACTCAGAAAATTCTGTTATTGTTGTACCCGACTAGATTTGTTTCCAGTCAATTTTCGTCAGTTCCTCTCTCAGGCCCCTGTGATTACTTTTCTTCAACTGTAACACCGTTACATCTGATTTTGCCTTCTCTCTTTCAAACTGCAGACTGAACTCGAACATATTATGATCGCTGCGTCCTAAGTGTTCCCTGACTTTAATATCTTTTATTAACTCTGGCTCGTTACATAGCACTAAGTGCAGAACAGCCTGATGCCTTGTGGGCTCCATCACAGGCTGTTCCAAAAAAGCCATCCTGTAAACATTTCATGAATTCTTTTTCTTTGGATTCACCAGCAACATAATTCACCAAGGAATTTGCATATTGAATTCTCCTACAATCACCATGATCTTGCCTTTCTGACATGCCCTAGTTATTTCCTGGTACGTCTTGCACTCCTGCTCCTGACCACTGCTGGGAGGTCTGTACATATCTCCCGCTTTTTTGCCTTTGTGGTTCTTCAACTCCACCCAGCCAGATTCCATATCATCTGACACTATGTCATTCAGTGCCATAGATTTAATTTCATTCTTAACTAACAAGGCAATCTCCCCCCTCTGGCTACCTCCCTATCATTTCGATAATTTGTAAATCCTTTGATGTTTAACTGCCAGTACTGAACCTACTGTAACCACGTCTCTGTGATGCCGATCACATCATAATAATTTACAATGATTTATACTGCTAATTCATGTGTCTTGCGTTGTCATTCCTTTCTGGTTCATTCCTAATCTGCCTCGAACTTAAGCTTTGCACTCATGGTAACCTGCTGCTAATCTTTCTACTTGACTCCATACTCCCTGTTGCTTTCCCTTTCCTCTCCACCCGACTTACAAGTTTATAGTGCGCGTGATAACCCTCTTTATCCTTTTTGCCAGAACACTGGTTCGAGATCGGTTCAGGTGGAGACTGTCCCACCGGCATAGATCGCCTCGTTTCCAAAACTGATGCCAATGTCCCATGAAATGGAATCCCTCATTCCCACACCAATGTCTTTGCCACATGTTTACTTCCCTAATTTTCTTAAACCTATGTTAATTGTCACGTGGGTCTGGCATAAATTCAGAGATTATGACCCTTGAGGACCTGTTCTTCAATTTTCTTCCTAGTGCTTGGTACTCCCCAAACACGTCGTCCTTCCTATTCTTGCCTATGTTATTTGTGCCAACGTGAACCACAACAAACGTATCCTCTGCCTCCCGCTCCAATACACATGCAAGCCATTTTGTTTAGCTGTGATAGATGTCCTGTGTTGTGACAGCATTTGTTTGCCCCTGTGCATTTTGAGGCAGGCAATGATCTCTGGCAACGCCAATGATATACATACCCCATAAACTCATCATTTCCTTCTAAAAAATGATTTTTCTTTTGCCAGCACCATTTTTAATCGATACATATTCGATGGGTAGACGATAATGCAAGGTTTCCTTCTGTAGAAGCATTTAGCATGTGATCATGGGTACTTGTGAATGTTGTGAACAATTATTTTGTTTAGTGCTATTTAAATTTATGCGTAAAATTACCTTTCATTTTTAATTGTCACTAGCATTTAGACGGGTATTATTTTATTTCTGGGTGTTTCGTCTTTCTGTCTTTCATAAAATTACACAGAGAGCAAATGTTTCTCCTTTCAACAATGATCTTCTCAATGTATATTGACCTGTTTGTGTCTGTAATTACTCCATTTCTCGTTTTAATATTTGAGCCCTTTAAAGTGACAAATTGCAGCTTCCGCGGTACTTTCCATTATCCCTTGAATTGCCACGTTGCATCAGCTGCTTCTATGATGTTTTAAGTTTTCCAGACAGAGTCATGGAATCATGAAGTCATAGAATCACGCAGCACCAAAACAGAATATCTCATCCACTCGTCATGCGTAGCAGATTTTCTAAACTCAACTCGTCCCATTTCCATGTGTTGGCTCGTATCCCTTCAAACCTTCACTATTCAAAAACATGTCGAAACTTCTTTCAAATGATATAATTTTAGCTGCGTCTACTGCTACATCTGGTATTTTGTTCCATGTCAGTACCATCCTCTGTTAGAAAAGAAATTGCACTACAAGTCCCTTTTAAACATTTTCCCCCTCACCATAAAGCTAACATCTTTAGTTTTGCACTTCCCTATTCTGGAGAAAATACCTTGTCTATTAACCGTCTCTGTTTTCTGAACTTCTATGAGGTCGCCACTCAGGGAGAAAGAAGTCCCAGTTCTATCCGTTGTCTCCTCACTACTCAAATCTTCCCACTCTCAGAAATATCTTAGTTTAGTCTTCTTTCTTCCTACAGCAGGGCGAGCAGGTTATTGCATGGAACTTTAAATGTGGCCTTACTAATGTCCTGTACAGCTGGAAAATAAAGTCCCAAACCCTGTGTTCTGTGCTCAGTGTTCTGAACGATGAAAGTAAGCATGTGACACACCTTTTTCACCAGTTCTGCCAGCACTTGCAAAGAACTGTGTGCCTGCACCCCAGGACTCTCGGTTGGACAACAGTACACAGGGTCATAAAATTAATCGTAGAAGCCCTGCCCTGCTTTGTTTTAACGAAATGCAAAACATTGCATTTACTTGCATTAAGACCCATCTGGAATGTCTCGGCCACAATACATTGGAGAACAGTTGATCTGGTCACAGGCTTTTATCTTGTTTTATGCATGTTAAGATCTGCAGTACCTCCTCGTCTTTACGTGAACTCTTTCCGAGACATCACGTCTTTAATTCCCCGAGATTCCATGTCTTTCTCCACAGTGCAAATTGAAGAGAAATGTTCGTTCTGGATCTCATCCATCCCCTCTCGTTTCATACATATATGGGCTTATTGACATTTAATTTGCCTCATTTTCTCCCAGTTTGCAATTTATATACTTGTGGATTTTTTTGACGACTTTAGCCATACCTGTCAAAGCTGTCTCATGTCTCTTCTTTTTTGCCCTTCTGATTCAGGTCTTCAGTGTACACTGTGGACCCCTTATACCGCTCACGGGAATAACTTCTTCCCGTCTGACTATATCTGATATATGGATCTTTTATCTTAATCAGATTTTCAATATATCTACTCAACCAAAGTTACATCCCCCGCATGTCTTTCTGCGCTCACGAGAAAGGACGTGCTCACGCTGAACCCTCGTAATTTAGCTTTTGAATGTCTTCCAACTGCCAGACGACCCTGAACCTGTGAGCAAGCTCCAGGAATCAACTGTTGACAGTTCCTGCCTAATACCATCAAAACTGGCCTTGCCCTATTTTGGAAATTTCATTTACTCAACGTGTACATCCTTTTCTGCAACTATTTAAAAAATAATAGAATTATGGTCACTGGTACCAAAGTGCAAATGGGCGCAGGACACTCACTTGCCCTGCATTATTTCCCAAGGAATGTTGAGTTATTCCCCTTTCTCTCATGAAATTATCGACACTTTGATTGAGAAAGTTGCCTTAAACACATCAAACAAAACCACACTTCACCCCATCCAATATCAGTACCAGTCTATGATTGGCAAGTTTCGCTCCCCGAGTATTAGACACAATTTTTTCACCAATATCGTTATCCTCCTCCATATTGCTTGTCAATGTCTCCCGCTGACTGTTGAGGGGTTTATAATACAATGCAACCATAGTTTTCGCTCTTCTTATTTCTCAGTTCAATCTGTTACGGAGCAGATCATATCCACTTCAAAATATTTTAAGAAGGTAGCCTGCAGCTTGTTTTATTTTAAACGTGTAAGAATATCTACCATTTTTAAGAGTACTTGGCTTTCTTTTTGTCAATCAAGCCATGACCAGGTTTTACATTCTGGTGAAGCTTGTGAAGCGAGGGTGTTTTTCTTCAACATTTCAACGAAATTCACTGGCTTATCCTGTTTTCCTATATCAGTGTTCACAGTTTTTATTTTCTCATCCACTTACACTGCGATTTCACTTGGTCTCGGTTGTTGCAGTAAAAACACCAGAGCTTGATTTTTACTTCTGTTCCCCATAATGGGATTCCTGATTTTCAATGAGATCTGCTATTCCCTTACTATCTGCGGATATTTTGTCTCCCAAATTTCGATCCCTCATAGATTGAAACTGATGTTGGAAACAACACTTCTATATATGAACCAACTAATCATAATGGGAAGTTTTGCTGCAAAACATGCAGTCATAACTCTCCGCTCTTCCACATGTGTGGATGAGCAGAGGGATCTTTGTGTCCATGTACACAGATCTCTGAAAGTTGCCACCCAGGTAAATAGTGCAGTGAGGAAGGCATATGGCGTACTGGCTTTTATTGGTAGAGGAATTGAGTTCCGGAGTCCTGAGGTCATGATGCAGTTGTATAAGACTTTGGTGCGGCCGCATCTGGAATATTGTGTGCAGTTTTGGTCGCCATACTATAGGAAGGATGTGGAGGCACTGGAACGGGTGCAGAGGAGGTTTACCAGGATGTTGCCTGGTATGGAAGGAAGATCGTATGAGGAAAGACTGAGACACTTGGGGCTGTTTTCATTAGAGAAAAGAAGGTTTAGGGGTGACTTGATTGAGGTGTACAAGATGATTAGGGGGTTAGATAGGGTTGACAGTGTGAACCTTTTCCCGCGTATGGAGTCGGGTATTACAAGGGGGCATAGCTTTAAATTAAGGGGGGGTAGATATAGGACTGAAGTTAGGGGTAGGTTCTTCACTCAGCGAGTCGTAAGTTCATGGAATGCCCTGCCAGTAGCAGTGGTGGACTCTCCCTCTTTATGGGCATTTAAGCGGGCATTGGATAGGTATATGGAGGATAGTGGGTTAGTATAGGTTAGGTGGGCTTGGATCGGCGCAACATCGAGGGCCAAAGGGCCTGTACTGCGCTGTATTCTTCTATGTTCTATGTTCTATCTATGTGTTCTCTCTACTCCCAGAAGAGACATTTGGACTCCTCCAAAACAGTCTTCTCTCGAAGAACATCAAAAGTTTGATGTATTTTCAGTGGTCTTCTCCTCTATGAAATTTATTTAGTTTCATTCTTTCAAACTTCATGCACGATTGACCAAGTTCCCTATTTAGATTCCTGAAACATTGCCTATAAACGTCTGGCTATAGCTCATCTGCACTTAAGATAGCATTCTACAGCTCCTCCTTCTCCCAGGATACCTCCACTGATAGTGATGCAAATCGTTCACAACTTTACCCACCAACGTAATCGAATGAGCACGTATCTAGATGGTCACGGTCATTTCCGCTTTTAGGCATTTTATCAAATTAAGCAGAAAAGGCTTCCACATCATTCTTGTAAAATGTAGACAATGCGTGGACATTTCTAAATCTAGTTCATGGGCTACCATGGGTTTGTTTGTCATCGCTATCCTTCTCAGTGAACCGAACTTCTTCCTTCATCTCTGCCCTTTCAAGTCGAATTTGCTCTCTAAATATCAAGTTCCGAAGTTCAAACTCTCTATTTTTGCCTTTCTTCTGCAAGTCTCTTTCACTCCTTGTATTTTCACGCTGCTTTGAATTGTAATTCAAACTGGTTCATTTCCTTTTCATGTTCACGTGGCTTCATCTGCAATTGAATCCAAGCCTTTTCCGAAATTTCCAATTGAATTTTGAATGTCGAGCTTCCCTTTTCTCAAGACACAAACAACCCGAACTCCAGCTTGCCTTCCAATTCTAACAGCTTTGCCTTGATCACTTTTTGTTAAACTCCTGAAGTCACCTCTTCCACTCCTCAAAAAAATCGTAACCGAGAGAGCCATTACAACATAAGGCACAACCTATTTAAATCAATAAAATTCAATACACGAAAGAGAGAGAAAAAAAACACTAACATCAACTACTCGCTGCCGTGGATCCTTTTTTTCATCAGAAATTCAATATATCGACGCATGCAAAGTTACATCCCCCTGCCAGTCCACCAATTCTAACTCTGACTTGGAACTATAGATTTCAATTCAAACAAGCACTCCCCAATTTTTACGAATCGGACCAGTCCAGGCCTTCTCACAATATTTTAAGAAGGTAGCCAAGACCCTAATTTTTCTTACTTTAAAGGTAAATGGGTAGTGCCGTGTACCAGAAGTGCTGTGAGTGGTCAAACTGCAAGACGTTATGCAGCACAAAAAGTATTTGATCTCCATAGTTAAAATACAAACAAAAGAAAAAAGGAATTTAGAACAAGTTAAGTATCAAAAAGAAAACTTAACCGAATAATTGATATAATAATTATTGCTGTTCCAACGTAGTAACGTCCCATAAACACAACCCTTGGCAAAAAAACGACAAATTCTGGCAGATATTCTTACTTACAATTTTTCAATGAAGGATGCAAAAAACAAAAAAAATCAAGAAACAATTCAAAGAGTGTAGCAGCTAGGAATCGTTACTGAAACTCGAACGCTTCTGAAACTCCAAGCAGCTGAAAGAAACAAAACTCAGAAATCTTAATCTGTGAGTGCTGGTCACAGTAAGTCAGGTTATAAACAAAATCCCTAAAGCTTAACAAGTTATTACTCTCGTGGTTTTGGCAGACTGCATGGTGGCTCCGTCTTTAGAAACTGTCTTCAAAAAAGCCACGATAATATAAAATTGTAATATTTTACAAAAGCATCGGGATGGAGCTTGGAATGATGATTTAGCTGCAAGCGCACAAGCACAGGAGGAGAAACATGAGAATTTAAATGCAGGTCTCATTAATGCCATAGGATTGCTCCAAGTAAATTGGAATTTACCTGCAGGTATCGCACAACAAAAGTGGGAGAGCTCTATTTAATTACAGAATCAGAGGTTTGAAGCTTTTCAAGCACATCATGGGATACCCAACGCTCATCGGAACAACGCGGTGTTCTTTCAGATTGGAAAGAATTGTGTTAGCCTTTTCCATCAATTTACCCTGAAGGGGGGACGAGTTATACGCAACACCTATAACGATTTTCTAAAACTGGAAGACTTAGTGAGACAACACAGAGAAAACTAAAGTTGCAGCTGCGGAGGAGAGCAGGGGTGACAATAGGAGCGAGCAGAATCAAGACATATTAACTTAATAGAGACTGTAAGTTACCACTGTGGTAAATTTAGTAAAACCGAGAATATGAAATATTTCAGTTGGAGTAAATGGTAGCATTTACAATAGGATTGTCTGGAGAGAGAATTTAGAATGGAAAGACGAAGGGAGCTGAATAATGGGATCGATCAGGTTGATGCAGACCTGAGTAGTTATGTGTCCTGAAGAGGGGCTTATGCCCGAAACGTCAATTCTCCTGTTCCTTGGATGCTGCGTGACCTGCTGCGCTTTTCCAGCAACACATTTTCAGGGCTGAGCAGTTATCACCAGACAACAGCTGCTGAACACCGTTGAGCGGGTGTCAAGAAACCAGGAACCATCACAGGGAGCAGCAGCTCCCCGTAAGGACGTTGACGCTCCCCTGTGGGTAACAGCGTCGCTCAGATGCCAGTCGTACAAAGCATTAATAGACAAAGATGCATTAGAGCTGGTTACAGATCGAGATCTTCAACTCACGAAACATAAAATTGATAGAAAGAGTGGGTGGTTAAAAAATAGAAGCACACATAAGTCAGAGTCAGCTGTGAGAAAAAGATGGACTAATTATTCCAATGAACTTTAGGGTATGTCAACATTCAGAGGGCACGGTATTTGGAGTGCATGTGTTCACTAAGACATGGGTTCATGTCACATTGCAGATGATCACCATTGCACTACACAGACAAACACAGATATTCCTTCACACACACACTCTCACATACACACGGACACAGGTACACACAGACGCGCACACAGACACCCACACACAACTTTATAGACACACACACTCCCACACATGCACCCCCTCACAGACTTAAGACACTCTGCACTCACTACACACACACACACACTTTCTCACACTCACAACCACCACCCCAGACAGACACACATACACAGACAGACAAAGACCCACATGCACACATATATTTTGTGTGGTGAATTTGTACTTGCAGAGTTACATTGCACTGTGCTCAAAACTGCATACATTCATGTAGAACTCTGAGCTCAAAAACTGCATGAATTTATGTAAAACTCTGTTATCTCACGTTTTAGATTAGAATCAATCTAAACATCAGGACATAGACAGAGAACACAGGGGGCTAACACCTTCAACTTATTGTCTAGCTATCACAATTGTTAACAGCTAAAGCGAGAATGCAACTTTAAAAAAAAGTTTTGTGATTTACACATGAAGGAAGTGAAACTATCACTGTATTCTAACAGATGAAATGCTTAACAGACAATCAATTTTTCAATGTATAATTTCAGTTACATCACACTGCAAATTTTGCGATTAATTCTGTGTTACGATCGAGCCCTCCACAATCACCTGATGAAGGAACGTCGGTCCGGAAGCGAGTGTGCTTCCAATTAAACCTGCTGGACTATAACCTGGTGTTGTGTGATTTTTAACTTTGTACACCCCAGTCCAACGCCAGCATCTCCAAATCGGGCTGCAATAGATTGTGTTGATAGGGCAGGGAAGGTTAGTGAGCCTATTGTCATATCAGGACAAATAGTGTTACACACCAAAACTACTCTAGTGTACTTATTGAATGCAAGGAGCGTAACGACTGTATCAGCCTCCAGAAAAAAACAATGTGAGAAACTGGACTGTGACAAAAACATAAGTCGATACTCTAAACGATACTCTGCGGAAAACATACTATGATTCCTGATGAAGGCCTTATACCAGATCGTCGACTCTCCTGCTCTTAGGATGCTGCCTGACCTGCTATGCTTTTCCAGCACCACACGTTTCGACTCTGACTCTCCAGCAGCTGCATTCCTCACGTTTTTGCAGAAATTGATCAAGATCGATCAGAGGAAATAGCCAAGTCTTGATGAAGAGACCTTCCTGAAACGTCGACTCTCCAGATCCTCTGACGCTGCTCGACGTGCTGTGCTTTTCCAGCTCTCCATTTTATCGACATTAGACAACCCTGACTTGACCTTATTTGTGGATGGACGAAGGCGATTTATTCATGGACTGGTTGGGCTTTGTGAATGATGGAGTGGCGAAAGTAGTGTAGGGGAATTTAAAACGGGTTGTTTCAGCCGATATTGTGGAATATACATCATTAACGGAAGCATTGAAAATACCGAAGAGGAAGACAGAGAGCTCTGTACAGACTGTCGTTATGCCTTTGTCGTGTCGCACGATTATACAAAGGCATAGAATAGATGACGATGTTTTAGCTCGGGGAGGATCCATAAACATAAAAATATAATGAGGAAATTAGTGAAGGCAGCATAATGACTTACAAAGACTATAGTCAGAAAAGTAGAGGCACACTGAAAATTGGAGGCAGAAGTGCAAAGAAGCAGCAGAGATGGCGAATCCAAGAAACATTGATGTGGCAGTGGTAGGAGTAGAAGTGATGAATTAACAAAATTGCAAGCAGAGACTAGTGCACAAGAAAAATTTAAATGGGAATAAAATAGAGTGAAATAAAATGCTAAAGGAATTTGGAGGAAATGTATATTAGTCATCTCACTAAAATGCACACAGAACATACTCATAAGTACTTATCAATTCGGCACATCCATAAGGACCCTCACCCACATTTACAGGTGCACCTCAGAAGACTATCCGGGTGCACAGAAGACTATCTGGTCTGGTAGGCAACTGCTTTTCCAGGACCATAACAATGGAAGGTTGTACCCACGGTCCAGACCATCTTCCATCCTTAGAATCCATTTGCACTCTCGTTGTTGCCGGTAGGCTGCCAACATGGTCAGAGACCATTCCCACCCTGGTCATGCTCTCCTGCAATCTCTTCCGTCAAGCAGAAGATGCAGAAATTTGAACGCATGCACCAGCAGGTACAAGATCAGCTTCCCTGACGTTGCTCGACTGATTAAGGATTCCCTAACTTCAAATAAATTTGATCTTGTTAATATTGACCTTGTTTCGCATATCTCATGTGCAGTCTAATCTGCATGCCTCACTCTGTATAAGGAGCCTCTGATAAGCATGCCCTTGCTTAGTATGACCTGCCTGTACTGCTTTCAACAATTCTATTCAGTGTATTTTGGTACTTGCAACAGTAAACCAAATTTAAGCAAATCATGGAGCTGACCACAACGACTGTGGCGGCATGCTCAGCCACATATTACAGGACTTGTGGCGGCCAGGCTTCGATAGAGATGTGGCTCAGTACGTCAGTGAAATATTATCGCTGAGCAGCACAACCCAGGCAGACCAGTTGCAATTCGGATGGCACAGCAGTCACGGTCAAAAGGGACCATGTGAAAATATCCAGGTAGATTTTACGGGATCCCGTCCGAACAGTTGAGGAAGGAACTGTAGTTTTGTGATTATAGATAAAATTACAGGCTGGGCTGAGGCTTCTCTCACGAAGCATTGCAGTGCATTGTGGCAAAGACATTAGAATACGAAAAAATCCAAAACACAATACGAAGATAAAATTTGAATAACACACAAAGGATAGAGGAGGTAAGAATATTCTTATAAATCATAGCTATTCAGGATCTATTCGGTCTATATACGTGCCAGTTATCCACGACGAAGACGTAAAGTCAAGCAAAATTAACATCATCCGACTACTTTGTCCCCTGTGTTTAATAGCCGGATCAGAAGACAACCTAACGATGAAGGCACAACAGGCCCTCCCTGTCTTTAATTTAAAAGGTGTTGAGCAAATTGTTCGGTCCAGGGCAGCTCTCAGTTCTATTAACATGCATGCATGCACGTTTAATATCCAGATCAGTGAGAACGGCACTGAAAGGAAAGACTGGAGAAGAGCAGCTGATAGTATGAATGACACCAATGAATTTACAAACTTCGGGATTTTGTATGAACACGTCTCACGCCACCACAAATTAAGTCCCAACAATGGAAAGGCTGTATTGCAATGCACAGTTACCGGGGAAAGGCATATTTGAGCGCAATGTACAACAGGCAGACCCGAGAGATGCGTGTTGAGGAAGTATATGGAAATCACGGGTGCGTGCACCTCCGGGATCCTTTGTGTCCCCATCCATGAGCAAACAGTAATAAATTATGAATGGGAAACGTGACAGTATGTGGTTATTACACAGACTCCGAGCCCCTGGCTTTGAAATGAAAATTATGTTTCGCCCCTGTCCCTGTTTCCGTCTTGCCAACTCTCTCACCGACAACCCCCAGGGTAATAATGCGTCCTATCTTAACAGGAGGTGCTTTCATGGAATATCCAGTTAAATAAACGAGATATGTTTCATGATAATGTAGAATTTGAGACTGTATCCATTCTGATTAATATTTCATGTATCGAGTTCCTGGAATATTGTTTAGATCATTTCAAGAAAATAGACAATAGACAATAGGTGTAGGAGTAGGCCATTTAACCCTTCGAGCCTGCACCGCCATTCAACATGATCATGGCTGATCATTCCTAATCTGTATCCTGTTCCTGCCTTATCTCCATAACCCTTGATTCCACAATCTTTGAGAGATCTATCCAACTCTTTCTTAAATGAATCCAGAGACTGGGTCTCCACTGCCCTCTGGGGCAAAGCAATCCACACAGCCACCACTCTCTGGGTGAAGAAGTTTCTCCTCATCTCTGTCCTAAATGGTCTACCAACGCAATAATGCGCCAAGCTGCTGTTGCCACGGGAGACACTGAATTCAGTGAATATGATACTTTAGTGGGACACGGAAGGAAATATTGAATGACATTGTGACAGGGATTAACACCGAGTTTTCTGTCGTCAACTCAGTGGAGACAGGGAGGGTAAATGAAAATATATACAGGCTGAAACAGATCTGTGGAAACTCAGATGGAACAAGTCGGCCTGTGGAAGAAAGCAACGAATACACACCTAGATGGTGTCAGCAAGATTGAAGTACAGCTAATCAATTAATTTACAGAGAACTAAAATACACCAGAACCTTCAACAAGATGAAATTTGGCATGCTTATGGACTTTGAATAATCAGCAAGCTAAAACCCAATTTGGATCAAATACAAAGAGATGAGGTACCGATTGAGTCAATGTTACTCAATTAGCGTAGAGGATTCGACTTAAGGTGAAATTAGACGATTGTACATGAAAGTGAGGCTCTATTCAGCAGTCCCCAATTTTCAGTCTGGTAATGTCTCGTGTACGAATACACACCCATGCTCCCAAACACTTTATTCCCTCAGGGTATGGGAGAAGAAGAAAATGTTATGCATCTCCGACCGAAACGGCATATTTATATAAGGAATCTAATATTTCTATTCCATTTCCTAATTTTCGCTTCACCAACCCAACGCCACCACGCGCCCAACTACCGCATATCAGTAATGAAAGGCCAAGCACAGATGATGCAAATCCAATAACTACAATTGGAAGTCATTAGACGCCCTGATGCAGTTCATTGATGACCGTGTTGATTTCAAAGAAGTGGAATCGACCCTCATTTAACGTTATAGTGCACATCGTAGGGAGATTCAATGGATGATAGGTCTGTCAGTAAAATCTACCATCAACTAGAATAGAAACTAAAATTTCTTGAAGGAGACACAGAACGAGAATTGCAGGAAGAAAAGCCGTGCGAGATAGTATGGAATTGGGGAAATAAATGTTAATTTACACATGTCGGTCATGATAATATCTCATGTAGTAGTGGTGGTTCAGCTGCAGTTCGCCCTATCATGGGAATGATGGCTTGTCAGTCATGTCGACGACATAGACTAAAGAGGAAGACATGAGTCCTGATAAAGGAAAAATGAAAACGATGAAAAAAACACAATCCAGAATATATCGATGTGGTTTTACTGACAGCATTCCTCAAATTACATGATTGGCTAGCATGATGAGGCAAGGAACACGGAATCAAAAATTGACAGCAAATTAGGTTAATGGCCCTTGCTTTGCGGCCCTTACCAAAAGATGGGCTTGCATGGGATGCCCATGACTGAGATGTAAAAAATTGCCGACAGCCAGTTATAACCATTGGCAAAAGGAAATGGCTCATTGTAGTTCGAAAGCTTGGAAAAATGTTTGTTTAATACAGTCTTCACAAATAGAGAACTTCCCAAGAAACTGCCACTGCAGTTGCTTCTCATTAAGACACATATTATACCATCTCACAGTACATTTAATTAATCAATCTCTCTTCAATTATTCAATTCATCTGCTTTACACAGATTAAAGGTATGAGTACATTTCAGATACTGTCGTTCAAATAAGGTCTAGGGTCCCGATCTTACAGAAATAAAATTTGCTGGAATGCATTGTTAAGGATGGAGAAAAATGTTTGAAGAGGTTCACTGTGGATAAGCAATGACAGACATTTAAAGAACACGGATGACCTAAAACAAATGTACATTCCAGTCTCACACAAGAGTAAAACAGGTGGCTCAACAATGTCTTAAAATGGGAATCAGTGATCGTGACAAATCCAACGAAGAGGCCTATAAATTGCCTAGAAGTAGCAATCCTGATGACTGGACGAAATTTAAAATTCAGCAATGGAGGCAAAGGGTCTAATTAGGAAGGAAAAAAATAAAATATTGAAGTAAGTTTGCGGAAAACACAAAAACTGACTGCAAAGCTTCTATCAATATATGAAGAGAAACAAGACTGGCAAAGACAAATGTAGGTCGTTTACGGTTAGAATCAGGTGAATTCATAACTGCCAACAAAGAGATGGCAGAACATTTTCAAAAATACTTTGGATCTGTCTTGTCTGAGGAGGACAAAAATAACGTTCCAGAGATTCTAGGGGGCAGACCATCAGGAATGAGGTAGGGACTGAAGGAATCTTCTGAATTCAGAAAACTGTATTAGGAAATTGATTGGATTAAAACATGATAAATACCGAAAGCCTAATCCTCTGTATGCCAGAGTACTTAAGGAAGCGGCCCTAAAATATTGGATGGATTTGTAACCATTTCCCAGAATTCTATAGGCTGTGAAAGAGTCCCAATTGATTGAAGAGCAGCCAACGAAATCCTGCTTTTGATAAAATAGAGCGAGAGACTGAAGGTTGAATTAAAGGCCAGTGAGCCTGACACCAGTGATAGGGAAATGCTGGTATCAATCGTTCTAGATGTAATGACTGACCAATTGGAAAACACTGACAGAACCAGACTTAATCAGCATTGATTCATTAAAGATAAATTATGCTTCACAAACCTTATGGATATCTTTTTTGAGGATGTGATCAGTAACGTACACGAAGGTGAATCAGTAAAAGCAGTTTATCTG
This sequence comes from Chiloscyllium plagiosum, assembly GCF_037043375.1. NCBI lineage: Eukaryota > Metazoa > Chordata > Chondrichthyes > Orectolobiformes > Hemiscylliidae > Chiloscyllium > Chiloscyllium plagiosum. The sequence continues at coordinate 24,125,716 of NW_028270190.1, forward strand.
GACATTCAGAAGGCTTTAGACAACATTCAATGCAAGAGATTATATGCAACCTTAAATCTCACGCTATCACAGGTAAAATATTGACGTGCCTGGAACAGGAAGCAGACAAGAAGCAGAAAACTGGAATAAGCTGGTCTTTTCAAATTGACAGGCAGTGATGATTGGGACACCGCAGGGTTCAGTAGGAAAGCAGCTGTTCACAATATATATTAATAATCTGGACAGAAGTATTAGAACATCGAACATAGAACAGTACAGCACAGAACAGGCCCTTCATCCCATTATGTTGTGCTGACCACTGATCCTCATGTATACACCCTCAAATGTCTGTGACCATATGCATGTCCAGTAGTCTCTTAAATGTCCCAAATGACCTTGCTTCCACAACTGCTGCTGGCAATGCATTCCATGCTCTCACAACTCTCTGTGTAAAGATCCCGCCTCTGACATTCCCTCTCTACTTTCCTCCAACCAGCTTAAAACCATGACCCCTCGTGTTAGTCATTTCTGCCCTGGGAAATAGTCTCTAGCTATCGACTCCATCTATGCCTCTCATTATCTTGTATACCTCAAATATGTCCCCTCTCCTCCTCCTTTTCGCCAATGAAAAAAGTCCGAGCTCAGTCAACCTCTCTTCATAAGATAAGCCTTCCAGTCCAGGGCAGCATCCTTGTAAACCTCCTCTGAACCCTCTCCAAACCATCCACATCTTTCCTATAATCGGGCGACCAGAACTGGACGCAGTATTCCAAGTGCGGTCTAACCAAAGTTTTATAGAGCTGCAATAAGATCCCACGACTCTTAAACTCATTCCCCCGTTAATGAAAGCCAAAACACTATGTGTTTTATTAACAACCCTGTCCAATTGGATGGCCATTTTAAGGGATCTATGTACCTGCACACCAAGATCCCTCTGTTCCTCCACACTGCCAAGAATCCTATCCCTAATCCTGTACTCAGCTTTCAAATTCTACCTTCCAAAATGCATCACCTCGCATTTATCCAGGTTGAACTCCAACTACCACCTCTCAGCCCATCTCTGCATCCTGTTAATGTCCCGCTGCAGCCTACAACAGCCCTCTATACTGTCAACAACACCACCAAACTTTGTGTGGTCTGACCCATCCATCAATCCCCTCATCCAAGTCATGAAAAAAATTACAAAACGTCGAGGCCCAAGAGCAGAGCCCTGTAGAACACCACTCACCACAGAGTTCCAGGCAGAATATTTTCCTTCTCCTATCACTCGCTGTCTTCTGTTGGCCAGCCAATTCTGTATCCACACAGCTAAGTTCCACTCTATCCCATTCCTCCTGACCTTCTGAATGAGCCTACCATGGGGGAACGTATCAAATGCCTTGCTGAAGTCCATATACACCACATCCACGGCTCGACCCTCATCAACTTTTCTAGTCACATCCTCAAAGAACTCGATAAGGTTTTTGAGGCATGGCCTGTCCTTCACAAAGCCGTGTTGACTGCAATTAATCAAGTCATGATCTTCCAGATGGTCATTAATCCCATCCCTCAGAATCCTTTCTCACACCTTGCAGACGACAGATGTGAGACGTGTAATTGCCGGGGATTTCCCTATTTTCTTTCTTGAATAGAGGGATTACATTTGCCTCTCTCCAGTCCTCAGGTACGACTCCAGTGGGGAGCGGGGATGCAAAGATCTTCGCAAGTGATGAAGCAATTGCATTTCTCGTTTCCCAAAGCAGCCGGGGACAAATCTGGTCCGGGCCTGGTGACTTGTCAGTCTTTATGTTTGACAAAATTTTCAGCACATCAGCTTCCTCTCTCTCTATCCATTCCCGCATGCACGCCTGCTCTGAGAAGGTTTCATTCACTACAAATTTCGTTTCTTTTGTAGAGAAAGAAGCGAAAAACTCATTTAGGGCTTCCTCTACGTCCTCAGACTCCACACACAAATTCCCTGTGCTATCCCTGATCGGCCCTACTCTTTCTTTGACCATTCTCTTATTCCTCACATAAGGGTAAAATGCCTTTTTGTTCTCACTAATCCGTTCTGCCAAGCCTTCCTTGTGCCCCCTCCTGGCTCTCCTCAGACCATTTCTGAGCTCCTTCCTCGCCTGCCTGTAATCCTCTAGAGCTGTGCTTGATCTTAGTTTCCTCCACCTTGTGTGAGCTACCTTTTTCCTTTTCACGAGAAGCTCCACCGCTCTCGTCATTCAAGGTTCCTTTATCTTACCACTTCTTGCCTGTCTCAGAGGTACATTTTATTCATCACTTGCAACAGTTCCCACATGTCTATAGTGCCTTTACCATGGAACAAGTGCTCCCAATCCATGCTTCTTAACTCATGTCTAATCGCATCATAGTTTTTTCTTCCCCAATTAAATATCCTCCCATTTTGCGTAATCCTTTCCTTCTCCCTAGCTATGTAGAATGTAAGGCACTTGTGGTCACTATAACCAAAATGCTCTCCCACGACAAGATCTGATACCTGCTCCAGTTCGTTTCCGAGTACCAAGTCTAGAAAGGCCTCTCCCCTCGTCCGTCTGTCAACGTACTGAATTAGGAGACCCTCCTGAACACACCATACAAAAACAGCTCCTTTCAAATCTTCTGCTCGAAGGAGGTTCCAATCAAAATTGATTGCAAAATCTCCAAATTTGTGGACGACACTTAGCTGATGGGCTCTGTGTGCTGTGACGAGGATGCTTAGAGTCTCAGGGCGACTTGGACAGGCTGTCTGAGTGGGAAAATGTTTGCAAATGCAAATGATGTGGTTAAGTGTGACATTATGCACTTTGATGGCAAGAATAAGACGGAAGATTATCATCAGTTTGATGGCAGTTTCTGAAAAGGTGATGTGCAATTATATATGGGTGTCACGTTGGAACTGTAGCTGAGGCGTGGCATGAAGATTCAACTGACGCTGAGGAAATCTATTCACATGCGAGCATTCATGCCGAGAAGATTTCAATATCGGAGAAAGGATGCCTATCTGCAGTTACATAGGGCCTTGTTGAGGCCACAATTTAGTATTGTGTGCAGATTTGGTCTCCTGGTCTGAGTAAAGATATCCTTCCTTTTGAGGGAGTCCAGCAAAGGCTCACCAGACTGATTCCCTAAATGGCAGTACCGATGTATGAAGATAGACTGGATCAATTGGACATTTCGTCATTGGAATGTAAAAGAGCGAGACGTAATCTCATTGAAATATATGAAATAATGATGGGACTGGACATGCTAGATTCAGGAAGAATGTTCTCGATGTTGCAGAAGTCCACAACAAGGGGATACAATCTAAGAATAAGAGTTAAGCCAACCACGACTGAGATGATAAAGCATTTATAAATTAAGGGAGCTGTGGAATACCATACCACAGAAACCTATTGGGGCCACTTTATTAGATTTATTCAAGAGTGGGAGACTGAAATTTCACGATCAGTGATGAACATGCTGAATGTTGGTGTAGGCTTAAAGGGGAGGAAAGCCACCGACTTCCTCCATTTTCATTTATTATATTTCTATAATTGTCTATGTAGATTCATAAGTAGTTGCAGGTTCACCTGTCCACAAAAATGAAAATCATAAAAAGCATTAAAGGAAACGTTGCAATTGAAACCAGTCGCAAATAGTAAAACCAGTCCCCATATAATTGCAGAGAGAATTGCATCCTAGATACACGAACGAGCAGAATTTCGCTTCAATGAACACATTGCATGACACCCAAGGATAAATGTATCGAAGTCCAGTGAAGAAAAACGAGCAGTTGGGAAATATCTCTGCAGGAGTATATATGAATACACTGATCAGTTTGAAAATTCCCAAGGAGGGAGAGACGAGAGTCTGGGAAATATTATAGGACCCACGAAGTTTCAGTGGTTGACCATAAGCCTATCCATCTAAATCCACGAAGTCACATGAATAGCTTAATTGGCGGTGTATGCAATTAATTAATAAAGTCATTGGTTTGTCCATGTTCAAGGTAGGCAAGCAGGAGGCTGGAAGAACGCAACAAGCCAGGCAGCATTAGGTGGTGGAGAAATCGACTTTTCGGGTGTAACCCTTTGCAGGACTGGCGGAATGGAACAAATGATTAGGGAACACATTTCTCAAATTTCGGCGGGTTTCTTCCCATTGGTGCGATTTCAATAAATTCTTCGATGCTGTAAGTGAACCCCTGGATTTCAAGTCATCGCGTTATGAAGATGTACAGCAGCGAGAAAGACTCTCCGTTTCAACTTATCCTTGCTGACCAGATATCCCAACCCAATCCAGTCCCACCTGCCAGCACCCGGCCTATGTACTTCCGAACGCTTCCAATTCACTTACCCAGCCAGATGCCTTTTAAATGTTGCAACTATACGAGGCTCCACCACTTCCTCCAGCAGCTGATTCCATACACATACCACCCTCTGCGTGAAAACAAGTTGCCCCTTCGGTCTCTTCTACATCTTTCCCCTCTCAGCCTTAACCTAAGTTCTTTAGTTCTGGAATCTCCCACAGCAGGGAAGAGTCTTTATATATTTATCCCATTCATGCCCCCATCATTTTATAAGTCTCTATAAGGACACACGGCAGCTTCCGATGCTCCAGGGAAAACAGCTCCAGCCTATTCAAACTCTCCCTGTACCTTAAATGCTCCATACGGGGTAACGTACTTGTATTTTATTTTTCTGAATTCTTTCAAGTTTCATAAGGTCTTTCCGATAGGAAGGAGACCAGAATTGCTCGCAATATTCCAAAAGTGGCCTACCAATGTCCTGGACATCCGCAATATGACCTCCCAACTCCTGTACTCAATACTCTTACCAATAAAGGAAAGCATACCAAACACCATCTTCGCTATTTTATCCACCTGCGACTCCACTTTCAAGGAGCTATGAACATGCACTCCAAGGGCTCTTTGTTCAGCAACACTCTCTAGGACTTTTCCACTAGGTGTGTAAGTCCTGCTAAGAATTGCCATTCCAAAATGCAGCATCTCGCAGTTATCTGAATTAAACTCCATGAGCCACTTCTTAACCCATTGTCACATCTGATCAACATCCAGTTGTAATTTGAGGTAACCTTCTTCGCTGTCCACTGCACCTTCAATTATGGTGTCACGTGCAAACGTACTAACCAAAACTCTTTTGATTACATCCAAAGCATTTATATAAATGATGAAAAGAAGTGGACCCAGCCCCCATCCTTGTGGCACTCCACGGTCTCAGGCCTCCAGTCTGAAAAACAACTCTCCACCACCGCCCTCTGTCTTCTTCCCTTGAGCCAGTTCTGCATCCAACTGGTTACTTTTGACTGCAATCCATGAGATCTAACCTTGCTAACCTGTGTCCCATGGGGAGCCTTGCTCGAACGCCTTACTGAAGTCCATGCAGACCACGTACACTACTCTGCCCTCACCAATCCTCTTTGCTACTTCTTCAAAAAACTCAATGAATATTATGAGACATGATTTCCCATGCAAAAAGGTATGTTGACTATCCCGAATCAGTCTTTGCCTTTCCAAATACATGCACATCCTATCTCTCAGGACTCACTCCAACAACTTGCCCACCACTGACGTCAGGCTCACTGGTCTTTATTTCCCTGGCTTGTCCTGAGCACATTTGTTAAATAGTGGCATCACGTTGATCATTCCACCATCACAGAGATTAACTTCCTCCTTCAATGTTTTCCTGAAGTGTATCCATACTATGGATACACTACGGACCTATAATTCGGTGGCCCATCTTTACACGCATTCTATTACGTTGAATCATGTTAGCTGTATCCCAGAACTCTGGTACATACCCTGTAGCCAAAATTGTCTTAAACATTCAGGACAATTTCCCTGTAATTTCATCCGTCATCTCTCCTACCAACCTGGTATATACCTCATCCAGCATTAGGCCGTGCCCACGTTAAATTCCACCAAAACATCCAACATTTCCTTGCTTTATGCTTCAGAACTTCACAGTACATCTTCTTTAAGTGTTCCTTCTCTCGATTAAGAACAGATTTGAAACATTAATTTAAGACTCTCACAACGTCATCTGTCTGCACGCACTGTTCATTCTCTTCTTCCTGAATACATCCACCTCTTTCCCGAAGACATTTTATCTCAATCATGCACTTGTTTTTTTTTTAATCTTGGGTTTAATAATAGAATATCCTTTCTTGTCCTATGTCATCGATTACAGAAGTACAGACGTGGAATGACTGCTTTATTGGCAACATCTTAGGCAAAAGTATCAAGCCAGAAATCTGACAGAGCGCTTTATTCTTGCGTCAAAAAATCATAAACTGGTATGGAAGACTGAAAAATTCCTGAATAATGACAAATGACGTTAAGTATATAAGTTCCAAACCAAATAGGAGGCCACTCTGCCTCCATCTGCCATTATCAATCCAGGACTCACACCGTCGCTGCTCTGAGAATCGCCCAGTCGTTCCAGTGCCAGTGCAGGACTTAGCCCATGTTTGTTTCACTGCAGAACTCAGTCCGTATTTGTTCCACCACAGGTCTCAGCCCGTGTTTCTTCCACCACAGGACTCGGCTCCTGTTTGTTCCAGCACAGGACTCAGACCATGTTTGTTCCACGGCAGGACACATCTGGGCATGTTCCACTGCCGGACCCAGCCCTGTTTGTTCCACTGAAGGACTCAGCTCGTGTTCTTTCCACTGCAAGCCTCGGTCTGTGTTTATTCCACTGTGGGGCTTGGCCCGTGTCTGTAAAACCGAGGGACTCAGCCCATGTTTGTTCCACTGAAGGACTCAGTCATATTTGTTCCACTGCAGGACTGAGCCTCTGTTTGTTCCACTGAAGGACTCAACCCGTAGTGGTGGAACTGCAGGCCTTGACCTGTGTTTACTCCACTGCTGGGCTCGGCCCATGTTTGTTCCACTGCAGGACTCAGCCCGTGTTTGTTCCATTGCCTCTCTCGGCCCTTGTTTGTTTCACTTCAGGACTGGGCCCGTGTTTGTTTCACTGCAGGTCTCGGCCCATGTTTGTTTCACTGCAGGACTCAGTCTGTGTTTGTTCCACTGCAGGTCTCGGCCCATGTTTGTATCATTGCAGCACTCAGACCGTGCTCGCTCTTTGGCTCGGCACTACCCGTGCTCACTCTGCTCCACCAATGGAGTCGGTCCATGCTCGTTCCGCTTCGCCACAGGAGTGGTTATTGCATTCTACTGTGGGACATGGCCCACTTGCTGCACACTGCTGGGAAAACCGGCCCTACTCGCTCCACTGATGCCGCAGAAATCAGCCCACTCGTTTCGCTGCTCGACTCCACTTTCCAGGTAGGTGTGCGTGAGAAGAACAGAAAAGGTTGGAAGAAGAGAGGAAAGTAAGGTAAAGAGAAAGGGACTGTCGAGCAGAGGAGCTCCAACTGTACTGTCATTTTCAGAGAGTATCTGTTCTTTTCTTATTCTTACCCACAAACATTTACTCCTGATGCCTGTTTGCTCTCCTAATTCTTTCCGTGAGATCTCTCTGCGCGTTCTATACTTGTTTGTGCCTCTGTTGCTTTGCTCACTTTGTATCTTTGAGATTAGTTTCTACATTTCATTTCCCTCCTGAATATTCCCAGACATGCAGGGAATTCTGGATTTGCTTCTCCAACAATTTGCCCTAAATGAAATGTCTAGGGTTTGTACACCCCAGTACCTTATTGAGTGCTTTGTGACAGTGAGTGTGTCAGTATTTGCAGTCGGGTTTTAGTTTGTTGGTGTTCGCTTGCAGAACCAAAGATTGCGTCTGCATTTGTAGATTCTCTCCAACTATACTTATGGAGGAATTCACAGAGTGCTACGACTCTTCGAACAATGGAATGCTGACTTACTGCATTCGTTGTCAAAAGGCAATTCAACGAACTTCTTTTGTGGGCAGCCTGAGTAGTATTAGGACCTTGTCATTCATTAATACTCTCCATCAAGGCAACCAGTAGCTCCAGTTATCTTTTTCAGGCACAGCCTCCAGAAACAGCCCGCATGGTTTGTTGTTTATTCTCTCCTATTCTGCTTACATTGTCAATTATTGCAAGCATTAATTGTTTCGGTCCCCTGTCAGATATTGGCTCTTTTTACGAGAACTTTATCGAAATTGTTACAGTTACTATCTGATATATCTCATTTTGCTTTCGAGCTTATTAGTTTTACTTTATCACTACTCTCACACAAAGGGAAGCTTTATTTATTCTGAAGATTATTTCGAATCATTCATATTTTGATTTCACTGCAACAATTGTCTTTCACGGGTAGGACATAAAGCGATTTGCTGTATTTTATAATAGTAGATTCATTGATGGATGGGCATGAGTTAACTCGACATATTTGTTCAATGGCCAGAAGTAATATCAGTCTCTAAGTACCCTAATTGTGTCACTTGACATTTTCACTCTTGTGTTGATAAGGGACTCCCTTCAAAACTTCAAGCTTTGATGTTATTGAGAAGATCAGAATGCAGTGACTCCACAGAAAGAGGGAGGACATATAGGAGCTGGAGGAGGCTGGAATTTGCAAGCAATATATTACAATGTTCGAACTATGGGATCTGAGAACAAAATATTTGGATGGCACAGCAAATCAGGGGAGAGAAGCTAATTATACCTCTGGAGCCTAAACTGACATGCCCGATTAAACTTTTGGAATATATTCGAAAGGCGGATAAATCATTTTCAAACAACCAGTATATGAACCTCAGACAAAGGAGTCATATTTTCAGGCAATGACACGTAGTGAGCTGCAACTCATTTCCTGATAGAGTATATGTGAGCCATTTCAACAAATTCAAACAGTACTCGAGTTTATCCTGAAGAAAATGTGAGCTACAAGGCTTCTGACTTAATAGTATAAGCAGGGATTAAACTGGATAGACCTATGTCGGTTGATGCATATACAATTTGACAAGGACCTGACAATTTTTGTGAGGTATTTATTTGCAGTGGTGTGTATCATAAATGGATATCAATTGGAATGTTACATTAATGGACTCAGAGTTCTCAGGCGAGAATTTCAGTGATTCTGCAAGTTTTCAGGATCAACAAATGCTTAAACGTATTGAGAAATGTTACTATCCCATCGTGGCAATTATTGGTGTTCCCGGTGAGTGTGTATTCAAGGTGTTAAGTCAACAAAGTATGTTTGTTGAGCTTTCTTGAAAGTGCCAACACCCAATTATAAAGCTGTAGAAATCACTGCTGACCGGGAAAGTACAATGCTCGTGTATTCCAGCCTTCCGTTCTGTGTGTTATCACTATCTATCTGCATCCAGCCGAAAATTCATGTTATAAATGTGAAACGATACACTTATGCAGGGCAAACAAAGCAAGGTGATGATGATGAACGTTACGACCTATGAAGCACTGAGCAAAACAGGGAACAAGTGGACAGCATGTACTTAGGTGGATGAAGTGTTTAAGAAGGCATATGGGTACACTTGCCTCATTATTGGAAGAAGTTACTTTTAGAGCAGGGAGGTTACACTAGAACTGTCTAAAATGTTCGTTCAGCTAAAGTGAGAGCATTGCGTGTGGTTTAGGAGTCCACATTATATGGTGGATGTGACAACATTGTCGAAGGTGCACTGGAGATATACCAGTGCATGAATGGATGAAAGATTTTCAGGTGTGAAGTGAAATTGGACAGATTAAGCTGTCGAAGGAGTAGAGAAGGTGTAAGGAACAATGTTTGCCGTCGAGAGGATGGTGGACATCTGGAACTCAGAGTCTGTGAGGATGAGGGAGACAAAACATTGCTTAATATTTAAAAAAGGATTTTAGAATGATAAAGCAGGCAAGGCTGGGAAAATGGGATAAAACTGGTTTGTTGAATACCTATGATTGGCGCAGTTTACACGAGCTGCAGCTCTCTTTGATCCCCTGACTCGGTGCCATAATCTTGGAAGCTTAAATCAACAAATCTGGAAATAAGCCTGGAAATATTCAGTAGACTAAGCAGTGAAACACAGTTACCATTAAAGTTCGATGTTTTATCTTCAGAATTCTCTTCAACTAATTTGTCCATGTATAGTTTCTGCGTAATATGTTTCGAACCAGTTAAATTTTGGGAGACATTCCATTTTAGTCCTGTCGAATTTCTCTAAAAGAAACGTTATTCGAAGCGAGGAATTCTGTGCACTCTCTGGTTAATGGTGATGTCTGTAGGGAATCTTTACATTTTGATTAACTGAGTGGAGTTCCGACCTCCTGTCAGATTTCTGATTCCTCCTTCCATCACCACTTACACAATACCAGGCATCATTCCAGGTAACCTCGGCCTTAATCATGATTAGATTAGATTACTTACAGTGTGGAAACAGACCCCAACAAGTCCACACCGACCAATTCCCCTACATTTATCCCTTCAACTACCACTACGGAAAATCTAGCATGGCCAATTTACCTAACAAACATATATTTGGAGATTGGGAGGCAACCGGAGGAAACCTACGCAGACACGGGGAGAATGTGCAAACTCCACACAGTCAGTCGTCTGAGGCGGGAATTGAACCCGGGTCTCTGGCGCTATGAGGTGGCAGTGCTAACCACTGTGCCACCGTGCTGCAAAATCTCAGACTACCAGTATACTTTCTGTTCATGTCCTCCTTCCCATAATTTCTAATTCACTGCACAGACCACCATTCTTCTCCATCACTAATTGTCTTTTAATTGAATTGCGAGCTGCAGCATTCAGACGACTTGGGATAGTCAACACGACTTTGTTTCTCACAAATATTATTGCGTTCTTTGAGAAGGTGACTAAACTGGTGGATGAGTGGAAAGTGGTTGACATGGTGTATATAGATTTCTGTAAATATTTGATAAGGTTCCCAATGGTAGGCTATTGCACAAAATACGGAGGCATGGGATTGATGTATCGGTTTGGATAAGAAATTGGATATCTGGAAGAAGACAGAGAGTGATGGTTGATGGGAAATGTTCATGCTGGAGTTCAGTTACGAGTGATGTACCACAACGATCTGTTTTGGGGCCAATGCTATTTGTCATTTTTATAAATGCCATGGATACTGGCGTAGAAGGTTTGATTAGTAACTTTGCGGATGGAACTAAGGGCAGTGGAGTTGTGGATAGCGCTGAAGCATGTTGCCGTATACAGACGTGCATAGATAAGCTGAGGAGCTGGTCGGAGAGGTGGAAAATTGAGTTTAATGAGAAAAAGTGTAAGGTCACTCACTTTTGAAGGAGCAACAGGAATGAAGAGTACTGGGCTAATGTTACGATTCTTGATAGTGTCAATGAGCAGAGAGATCTTGGAGTCCATACACATCTCTCCCTGAAAGTGGCCATCCAAGTTGATAGGGTCATTAAGAAGGCAGACGGTGTGTTTGGATTTATTGGTAGAGGGACTGCGTTTTGAAGCCACGAGGTCATGTTGCAGGTGTACAAAAGTCTGGTGCAGCTGCACTTAGAATATTGCATACTTTTCTGGTCACTGCAATATAGGAAGGATGTGAAAGCTTAGGAAATGACACCGAGGAGCATACTTTTCTGGTCACTGCAATATAGGAAGGATGTGAAAGCTTAGGAAATGACACCGAGGAAATTTATTAGGATGTTGCCTGGTATGGAGGGAAGATCTTATGGGGAAAGGCTGATGACATTGATGCTGCTTTCGTTGGAGAGAATAAGGTTGAGAGATGAATTAATTAAGATATATAAGACAATCAGAGGGTGAGATAGGGTGGATAGGGAGAGTCTTCGTCCTCGGGTGGTGATGGCTAGCATGTTGGGACGTAGCTTTTGAATTGAGGGCGATAGATGTAGGATAGATTTCAGAGATAGTTTCTTGACTCAGAGAATAGTACGGTCACGGAAGGCCCTACCTTCAACAGAAGAAGACTCACCAACTTGAAGGGCATTTAAATATTCATTGCATAAACATACGGATGAAAAAGGAATAGCATAGGTTAGATGGCCTTCAGATTGATTCCACAGTTTGGCGCAATCTCGAAGTCTAAAAGGCATGTGCTAACTGGTTAATGTTCTATGTTCTACGTATGACTGTTGGGACGTCAACACACTATTAAAGTTCTGTTGCCTGGTATGGAGGGAAGGTCTTATGGGGAAAGGCTGATCACATTGCTGCTGTTTACGTTAGAGAGAACAAGGTTGAGAAATGAATTAATTAGGACATATAAGAGAATCAGAGGGTGAGATAGGGTGGATAGGGAGAGTCTTTTTCGTTCTGAAGCTCTGAACGTTCTGACGTTGCATGGATGTTATAACAGTTAAGCAAGGTAGATTACCTTCCAAAACGTTGATTTTTTTTTTTTAATTTACGAAAATCCAACATGTGAACAGCGTTACCATATTTGTTTTCAGTAGAAAGTGAAATGGAAATCGAAGTGCATCCTACTGTGCTGATCTGCATTTTCCTGCTTATGCTTAGCATGTCATACTACTTTCTTCCAAAGCATCAGAGTTGAAAAGACAGTCGCTTGCAAAGGCAAAACAGGTCAGGCAGTCTCCGAGGTGCAAGAGAATCGACGTTTCGAGCAGGAAGCTTCCTCATGACTTCCAAACTTTTCAATTTTGACAGTGCCCTATGTTTGAAAAAAATCATTTGTGTCTATCAAATACTGCAAAATTCTTGGTCATGAACGTTGGAGATCAACAAATAAGCCACTGCTGCTCACGAATGACACATACAAGAAAGCAATCACTCAGCACCACTTTGATGGATTTTCAGCTCAAATGTATCGGTATCCTCATCAAAATTATTTATGGCATGTCTCAGACGTTTGTTGGATTAACAATCTTTAATCAAACATGCTTAACTTCACACTGCATCAGAGAATTTTGAGGTGAAAATGTGCTGAGTGTAACCGATTAAACCATCCGATAATGATTGGAGATATTCTTTCAGGAAACGTTTGCAGAAGTTCTGCATTGTCTTTATCACCTTCCATCCATATCACAACGAGAATGATACGTCCTGGCCTGTAGGATCAAACTTTATTCATTATACCTCAATTCTATCCTGTCTGGAGAGGGAATTAATAGATTATATATCACTGTATGAAACGGCATTGTCAGCGTTTGCCTTGGACCTAGACGTGAATCGTTTGATAAAGTAATATCATGAACTTATGTTAGTGGGAAATGTTTATGTCTTCTCCCCGAGCCTCCTGTCAAATTTTAACACCAAAGATATCTACAACTGTCGTCATTAAGGCATCATTGTTGTTTCAACAGAATATGCCTGCATTTCCCAATGAAAATAAAGGGATTTCTTTAATCTAACAAGATTCTAGACCTCAAAGTTGTGCGAAAAGGAAAACAGAATTGCTCAACTCTGGTATCGATCTCCAACGTCAATATGACTCTGAAGCAGGTCACATTTTGTCAGTGCGAATACACTGGGTGGTGGGGGGAAGATTTTGTCTAATTATTAAATGATAATCATTGCTTTATTGGAGCCAGTTCAGAGATATTTCATTAGCAAAACTGCCGACAAGGAGGGATTGTTTTCTAAGCAAAGCTTGAAGAGATTTCTAGACTACTCGCAGAGTCACACTAGTGGAAATAGAACCTTTTCGTACAACTAATCCATGCCGACGATGTTCCCAAACTAAACTGTCCAATCTGCCTGCGCTTGGTCTATATCGCTCCAGAAACTTCCGATTCACAAATGATGCAGATATCTTTAACTACACCCATTAGTTTCTCTGGCAGATCACTCCATACACGATCAACACTCTTCAAGTTAACCCCTTACTTCCTTTTATAAATCTTCTCCTCTCACCTTCAAAATGCGGCCTCTCGTTTTGAACTCCCCCACCCTTAGGAAAATGCCCTTGTCATTCACCTTACGTATGGCTCTCACCATTGTACAAAAACGTAATATGGTCACCCTTTAGCTCCGAACAGTGAAAACAGTCCCAGTTTTCCCAGTTTAATTTTATAAGTCAAACTCTTAATTCCCTGAACGTGCTGATAAATCCTTTTTGTACACTCTCTAGTTCCATAACATCTTACCTATAATAGGGTTACCAGAACGGCACTCAGTTTTGATAGATGATCTGGTTGTAACTCAAACAAACTTCAGGGCAGAACAATGGAAGTACTGAGAGGATGTTACCACTTTATGAGAATTTCTGGGAACAATGGGCACAGTATCAGAATTACAGAGAGCCTATTTAAGTCAATTTCATCAGTATTCTCACTGGACAAAGACAATTCTGTCGAAGAAAACACTACGATATCGGTTATTAGACGAAACGGGATAGGGATTCACAAGGAGGAAGTGTGAGCGATTCTACAAAGTGTGAACATTGATACGTTCCCTGGGCCGAAATGGATTTATCCTAGGCATCTGTGGGAAGTCAGGGAGGAGATTGCAGGGCCTTTTTAATTCATCTTTATGTGGTTATTGTCTCCAGGAATAGTGCCAGAGGACTGGAGGATAACAATTGTAGTCACTTGTTGAAGAAGGGGAGAAGACACAACCCTGGCAATTATCGACCAGTGAGCCTTACTTCCGTTGTGGGTAAAGTGTTGGGAAAGGCTATAAGAGATAGGATTTATAATCATCAAGAGAGGATTAAGTTGGTTGTCATAGTCAACACTGTATTATGCCTCACAAACCTTATTGCGTTCTTTGAGATGGCTACCAAACGAGTGGATGACGGTAAAGCGGTTCATGTGGTTTATCTGAATTTCAATAATGTGTTTGATAAGGTTCCCCACGTTAAGCTCTTGCACAAAATCGGTAGGCATAGGATTGAGGGTGATTTAGCGGTGATTGGATTAGACACTTGGCGAGCTGAGAGAATACAGAGCTGGTGGTTGATGGGAAATGCTCATCCTGGAGTTCAGTGGTGAACTGCAAGGATGTGTTTGGGAGCAACAGGAACAAAGATTACAGGTACATGGCTCCTGATAAGATTCTTGGTGGTGTAGATTAGCAGGGAGATCTTGGTCTTCATGTACACAGATCTCTGATAGTTGCCACCGAGATTCATAGGATTTTCTTTTAAAATTGCATCGGTAAAGGGATTGAGTTTGAGAGCCACAAGGTCATGCTGCAGGTGTACAAAACTCCTGTACGGCTGAACTGGGTGTACTGTGCACTGTTCTGATCACTGCATTTTGGAAGGCTGTGGAAGCATTGCAAACGGTTCAGAGGAGATTTAGTGGAATTTTGCCTGGTGTGGAGGGAATGCCTTCTGAGGATATGCTGAGGGACTTGAGGCTCTTTTCTTCAGAGAGAAGAAGGTTGAGAGGGGACTTAATTGAAACAATGAAGGTAATCAGAGGGTTAGATAGGGTGGATAGTGAGTGGCTTTTGTCATTCGATGGAGGTGGCCAGCAAGAGAGGGCATAGCTTTACAATGAGGACTGATAGATATAGATGTCAGAGGCAGTTTCTTTACTCAGATAGTAGTAGGGGCGTGAAATGCACTGCCTGCAAGAATAGTAGACTCACCAATGTAAGCTCATTCCAATGGATATTGAATAAACGTATGTCCAAAAATTGAATAGTGAGGATAGATAGGCTTCAAATTTATCCACATGTCCGTGCAACATGGAGGACCGAAGGGTCTGCAATGCGCTGTAATGTCTTATGTTCTTTGTTCTATGTTTTAAGACTGAGATGAGGAGGAATGTCTTCTCTCAGATATTTGTGGGGGTTTTTTGCCCGAGAGAACTGTTGGAGCACAGGCTTTGGACATGTTTAAGGATGAAAGAGATAGATTGCTGATGGGTAGGGGAAGCAAGGGCTATGGTGAGCGGACAATAAAAGTGGACGTGACGAATGTCAGATGGGCCATGATCTTAAAGAACAGCAAAATAGGCGGGAAGAGTTCAACAGCGTACTCCTGTTCCTTTTTTGTATTGTCTTATAAAGAATTCAGAAGGAAGAATGAAGAAGGAAATGATATCCATAATTTTATAAATCTGCCACTTGTCATTTTATCTTTCTTTTGATTCACTCAATTAAAATACTTTAGCTGGTCTACTCCTTCTACAAACACTGTAATAGAGGGTGAGTTGTAGAAAAACTTTGAATGTCATTGTGTATACTTGGATGTTGGCAACTTTGATTCCAGCTTTATACACGGAATGGGTCAGAATTTGTTCGAAGTTAGAGGGTCGTGAAATAATCATACTGAAGCAAGCAAGATGCTGAGATGGACTTTACTGATTGCAGGTTGAAAGGATGTTTCACTCTTGGTGATGAAGAGAACAAAGTGAAAATGTGAAATATGAAGACGTTAGCAATTTAGAAAGAAATGAGGACGTTCTATTTTGTGTCAGCGCATCGAGGATCTTTGAAACTCACTGCTCTTAACAACTTTCGGGGCAGTTTTACTTCTTTAAATTTAAGGCTAAGCTCTGTTGAATCTGAAACAACAGCTCAGTCAAATGTTGGTCACAGGTAGAGGGAAATTTGGGGAACGAAATGCCACAATCTGATCAGTGAAGACATTATCCAATGCCAAAACAGGACAGAGAGACCGAATGGTACATTCCTGATTCGGTTTTGTGTGTCTCCACATTGCAATTCAATGGCTGACAAATTACAGTGCAACTGCAGTCAATATTACTTGGAAGGAATTTTTTTCAGACACCTATGCTCTGTTTGCAGTGCTTTTCCTAAAGCTTTTGTGCAAACAATCTGGAAGCACGTCTCATTTCCCCTTTTCAAAGTTAAATTCAATATTTTTTCATCGTATTTTCAAGTTTCTCTTGAAATAGAAAGAAACTGGAAAAAAGTCGAGGGCATCGTATTTTGCATTTGTTGTGGTTTGGAGGACCATTTCTAAAATGCAACATTTCCTGAATTCCCAAACCTTGTGTTATTCTGAGAGCCTTCGTTTCTAATCAATTCTACGTGTAAAATGTCATGCTGTCAATTGGACACAAAAAATTGACCATTTGTGAACTTTCAGTATAACTACCCCGGTTTGAGGGTTCTCCTAATTCCTATTCACTACAGGTCGTGAGTACATTTCCTGAACGAATTAATGCGACTTGGAACGTTCGCACCACTTTAATCTAGACTCTGGTTTCCAGCATCTGCAGTCCTTGTTGTTGCCTGGAGAATTAAGTGCACCTGTGCTCCTCTGTCCCAACACTTATTTGAAAAAAATGATGTTAATGCCCTTCCTCAGGTATTAAATGTCAGCACCTATTTAATGTCAACATTAAATGTCAATATTCCAATTTTATGACAGCGACAATTTACTGGAGTAAATGTCTGCCATCTTTGCCGATTGTATATCAACATTTCTACCATCTGCAAACCTCGAAGGTCGACCATTGAATATTTGTGCACATCTGTCCAAATTGGTGGACATGTCAGATAAGTTAGAGATACCAATCAGTTGATTGCAAGATGAAATTTAATGTTTACAGAGATTTCTTGCAAATTCAATGCATAATAAAAGTGTAGAATATCATGACATAACTCATAAAGTAGTGAATGAAGATTGTATATTTCACACCATTCTTATCTTCCTGTTCAATTTCATTTCCTCACAGTGAACATACTGACGATTTTCATCTTATCTCGGAGGAAGTGTGCTCTCTCCAATTATATAACTCACTATCTCGTCGCCATGGCCGTGGCAGACCTGCTGGTTATTATCTTCGACCTAATACTAAGGCACATTCCTATTGTTCACAGGGAAGAGTTTATTTTTATGATGAATATCCCTGTGTGCAATATCCATGCAGTCATCCTTTATGCAGCCACTGACTGTTCCGTGTGGTTCACCGTCTGTTTCACATTTGATCGATTTGTGGTCATTTGTTGCCCAAAATTAAAAAGTAAATTTTGTGGAGAGAACATGGTGGCAGTTCCACTTGGGACCGTGGGTGTGATTAGTTGTTTTAAGAACATATTTTGGTATTTTGCGTTGACAGATAAATATATTTTGGCTAATATTCCCTGGTTTTGTGACGTCACTGCTAGAGTTGCATTTTCTAAGATCTGGCTTACAGTCGAGTTCTTTCATCACATTCTCACACCAGGTGTACCTTTTCTACTGATTTTAATATGAAACATTGCCACCGTCAGACATATTTTACTGGCGAGCAAAGCTCGTAAGAGACTGCGTGACCAGAGGAGTGGGGACAGACCCAGAGACACAGAAATGGAGAACAGAAAGAAATCTATTGTTCTACTGTTTCTTATTTCAGCGAACTTTGTGCTATTATGGTCCTTAATAATGGTGTTCTCTATTGAAAATAGAATGATGAATTTAGGGTTTGTTTCTGTTCCACTACCATATTTTATAATACAAATTGGATTTATATTACAGCAGCTTAGTTGCTGCACTAACACGTGCATTTATGCCGTGACTCAAACCAAGTTCAGAGAGCAATTAAAACTAATTGTAAAACAACCCTTTGTTAAAATTGCAATTTTTTTTATTTGAGTAGAGTAGTTGAGTGGAGATTTTGTGGAAAAAATGTGCCACAATAAATACTAATTCAGGTCCATGAAATAAAATGTTCTGTTAAAGCATGGAGACCAAATACTATAACAGAACGGATCAGTTTTTCGTGAAGTGGCAATGCTTCAACTTATTTAATGTGAAAAGATCTGATATTACTGACCAAAGCTCATTTTGTCTAAACGAACTGTGATGTTTTGGTTGACCAAATACACCCAAGAGATTCTGAGAACAAGATCCAGTCTCATTCAATGATGTGAATGAGTATAGATCAGGGATGCACATTTTACAAATCAGGTGTCCCCCATTTAAGGCTGAGTGCTTGCATGTGCTTTATTGGAGCGTTGTCGGCAGGAAGTGGGTTGTGGAAGAATGTCATTCATTCCAATATAATTCTCGGTCTTAGAACTACAGTTTCACAGAAGACAGTTAATGTTGCATGTTTTAGTAATTTCAAATCTTAATTGAACTGAAGCTGCTGCAAATCGACTTTGAATGGTGCATTGCTACCGATGGGATCAGACTGGTACTAACCACAAGTCTTCAGGTATTATTTTACTAAAATATGACGTGTAGACAGCTCATGAATGCCCCTGTTTTATTAAAATGTTTTTTTTTCCAAATAACAATAAAAGACGTTCACACATTTTGTTAGTTTTCCGGATGTGGGCTGTCTTATTGTGTTGCGTGCAGTCACGAATAAATAAATTCCTCTTCATTTCAGTCTTCTTTTCCCTGGCATTTTTCTTTCACTGAACCTGTTTGTGCACTCAGCATCATTGGGGAAATGTCCATTTGGATACAACTACTCACGTTCTGTGAAAACATTGCAAGATTCAAGATGATCAATGCTGGTTATTGGAAATTCTACGGAATTAAATCTACAACAATTAAATATACAACAATCCAGTCTTCGCACTTATTAATCTGGAGAAAGTGAGGACGACAGATGCTTGAGATCTGCTTTGAGGAGTGTGGGGCTAGAAAAGCACATCCAGTCAGGCAGCATTCGAGAAGCAGGAAAATCGACGTTTCAGGCATAAGCTCTTCGTCATGAATGAGCTGATTAGTTTGTTCCATCTTTGTCATATTTCCACTATAACAAGCACGTGGTTTGTTCTTATAGGGTGACTGCGAGGCTTGACAGAAAACCATGACAGGGGTGGTATACACATAATATAAGGGGCATCAAATAGGAACATTTTGTAGCGGGTTGACGGATTATGTTTTGGTAAAATAGGAATTTCATGAATCAGAACAAGTTGCTCAGAGATCTTGATGTATATGAATTGAGTATCAATCAAGATGTGTCATCAGATTACACAATTGATCTCTCATACTTCCGTGTGAGAAGAATTCCCTTACATCAAGACTGTGAATTAAACACCAAGAAAGAACTTTATGACACATCAGTAAGGAAAACATTTGAATGTCGTGATGAAATTCAATGCTACTCCTGCTGTAGGAAGGATATCATGAAAATAGAGGGTTTAGAAAAGGTTTGTCAGGATTCCACCAGTTATGGAATTTCTTAGTTGTAACTAAGTTCTTTAAGCTCGAACTTTTATTTTTCACTGGAAATTGAGAGATGACATTATTGATAGAATAATGAGGGGTACGGGTAAATTAATGCAAGATGTCTTTTCCACAGAGTGGGGGACTTTTAGACTAGGCAGCATGTTCTTTTGATGGAAAGACAAACATTTTGAAAAGAAGACATGAGACTTTTTTTTAACAGAGACGTTCGTTTGCCTGTGGAATGAAGTAGTGGAAGATGTGGGCACTGTGACAACAATGAGAAGGCGCTCAGGCAACGCATGATCAGGAAGTCTTTGGAGGGATACGGGCTAGCAGCGGGCAGGTGGGACCAGGTTCGTTTGGGATTATGTTCGACATGGACTGGTTAGACCGATGTGCTGTATGATTCTTTTGACTATCATTAGCCTTGACTGATCAAACGTGCTCCTGAGCTTTGATTTGAATGGACATTGAACAGAATTCCCTGAATTAAGAGGTTAATGTTCCACCTTGTTTCATCACTTGAAATAAATTCTAGTAGGTTGCAAGTGACAGGACTTCCTGGCACAGTTCACGCATTTGGAATCTTTGACTGTCACTGATTACACAACTCCAAATCTGATGTCTATCCACATGGCACAATCAATCGTTTGCATGATTGTCCACCTCCTGAATGGAAATTGCCTCTTTTATAAAAAAAAAATGCATTTTGGTGTTTGTGATGGTAAACAGCAGCTCAATACCATTCCAGAAGCGTTGTCTGTCTCAGCTGTCCAGTTGTGCATTGGAAATGTTGAATGAGTCAAAGTTTTGCATTGTTACTAGTCGGGCATGTTCATCTGACAAGAGAATGCAATACAGTTTGTGCCAAGACCAATCATGTGAAGGAGTGGATTCAGAACACTTTAAGTGGGGAAATTTCAAAGGACACTGACAGAGTGACCAGTGTTCTGACTTCATTTTCAAGTTAATGATGACTCAATCGAAGTGGATTGGATCTTAAACAGCAAAGATGCAGAGATCAGGAAAGGAATGGTGAGCTTATTAGTTTGGTGGAAGGACAACAATCTGTCACTCAATGTTAGTAAAACAAAGGAGCTGGTAATCTTCAGCAAGCAGGGAAGAAAATATGTCCTTAATTTTACCAATGTGCTAATGTAGAGGTGGTCAGCAACTTCAGATTCCACACAGTACAAATAATCAACAAGATGTTCTGCTTTAGGACATCGACATTTTAGGTTAGAAAACACACCAACGTATCTCAGTCATCAGAAAGCTGAGGCAACTCAGCATGTTCACAATGACGTCTACGTTTTCTTTTTGTAGATGCATCATAGAAAACATCCAGATGCATCACAGCTTCGTCTGGCAACAGAACTGCCCAAGACTGAAAGACATTACAGAGAATTGAGAACACAGCCCAGTCCATCATGTCAACCAACCTTCCATCCACGGACTTCATATATACTTGCCACTACCACACTAATGCAGACATAACAAAAGAGCCCTTCCACCTTGCTTTCGACTTCCTTCCATCCTCTTCCATCTGGCAGAAGATGCAAATGTTTGAAAGCACATGCCAATGCTCCACGAACAACTTCTTCGCAGTCATTACCAGATTTTTGAACAGGCCTCTCATGTATTGAATTTGATTTTTCTCTGTCTACTTTCTCTAGCTATAAGACGGTATTCTACATTCTGTTCTATTATCTTGATGTACTTGTGCAAGTTATGATTTGCTTGTATAGGACGCCAAACAATACCTTTCATAGAATCAAGGTCCATGTGACAATAAATCAAATGAAATCAAATGATCAAATTTGCAATAAATGACATAGTGAGATAGGAGATCCGACAGCCATAATTAGGCGAGCTACGTAAGATTTGTTTTGCCAGAACGATGTGATGCCCATATTAACAGTAGTGCCACAGTTATGTGGATGTGAAGAAACAAGAAGAGAGAGACAGAAAGGGGAAGTGACGGACAGAGGGAGAGAGAGTGGTCACAGAGTAATATAATTGTTACAGGAAAGAAGCAGATCACTCGGCCGATCATGCAAGCACTAGCTCCTCAAACAAGCGTCATTCTTTTGTGCCAACCTCCTAGTTTTTCTTCACATATTTATACTCAATTTCTCTTCAGATAGACATTCCATGCCCTCTTGCATATATCAACTTATACTGCCTCAGCCAGACGTCCAGACACTGTCCCCGATGCCCTGACTTACTATTGAGTTCATGTGCATTTTGTCACATTACTTTTGCTTATTCTGCAAATCACTGTGAATTTGTGCTTCATCGTTCCTTTCCCAATGTATGCAGCAACTGCGTTTCACTGTCATCTCAATCGAGCTAAACCATGGGCTTGCAAAACATATATTGCATGACCTGTAGGCCCTTTTCCAGCCAAGGGACACCGTCGCAGCTGATTGCATCTATCTTCATAACGTTTGAATTCCATTTCTACAACCGCACTTGGAAATTGCTTTCATACATATATTAAAACCCTTCAGCACTGGAATATCAATTGGAATATCAATCTCTGTGCTTTCCAAGCTTTTCATAAGACTTCACGAATCTGGTAGCTTCATTCACGTAATGGTGTGTTAAATTTCATTTGGTACATAACTATAAGGAAATTGTTTATATGACACTTCATCAAGTGTGCAACATAATAGAATATTGTCTACAATATTCATAAAATCATGTATTTACTAATTCTCAGAAAATGATCTTTCAGCCATGCAGACGCCCAAGGTTTAGACAGTAGATCAGGATGGCTTGGAGGGCCGAAGGACCTGTTCCTGGGCTGTAAATTTTCTTTGTTTTTTTTTTTGTTCTTTGTAACCAAACTACAGACTATACAGACTGTCACATTATCACGAACAGTGGTGAGGCAATGCTTCACTGTCAGGTTGTCCACTTGCGAGGTGATGTCAGCTGGGTTGTGTCTTTGAGTAAAGTGCACATTATCGCTAATCTTATGAGGGAAGGATATGCTGCCAGTGGAGAGATCAATATAGAAGTATTTCTTCAGATGAAGTCGTTGGTTCTGATAGTAGTATTGCATGTGAAACTATTTACCTCATTAAAAATGAATAGAGTTTATTTTGTTAAACACACACATTGAATTGTTGGTTGCTGAATAAATGTTTCAACTTGACGATAATTTGGAATTAGCCATCAGAGTATTGGCATTAAATTTGTTTGAAGCAAAGGAACATGCAAATGGAGTCAAATGGTTTTTATACTCTGCATTCTATCCTTGTTGATCTAAGAGATGGATGGACGTGCTGTGGTTAGTTTCGCCAAGATGATTGTTTTGTAAGATGTAAATGTCTGGCCGAATCAAAAGAAGGAGTGGCCCAACAGGGACAGTGACATAAATTGAGGGCTCAAGGGCAGAGTCATTAATTGGTTCAGAGAAGAGGTGGTTCAGATTAGTGAATCTTTTTTATGCCTCTCTATGTCTGTTTCTGTTCATTGGATTCGATCGTTGTCTCTCTCTCTCTCCCTCTCTCACTCAGTGTCTCCCACTCTCCCTCTCTCTCGCTCTTTGTCTCAGTGCTTCTCTCCCTCTGTCTATTTCTCTCTCACTGTATCTCCCTCTTTTGCACTCTTGTATCTCTCTCTCTCCCTGTCTCTCTTTCTCTATATCTCCCTCTCTCTCACGGTCTCTGTCACTATTCTTTTCTCTCTCGATATCTTGTCTTCCACAACGACTCTCTCTCTCACACTGGCTCCGACTCTGTTCCTTTAACTTGCTCATTTCCCGCCATCCCCGCTACATTGTGTCTCTCTGTGTCGACTCTCTGTTTCTAAATTCCTCTGTCTCTCTTACATTTTCTTTCTCTGTCATTCACAGCATCTCTGTCCCTTATCTCTCTCTCTCTTAAACTGTCGCCCTCAAACACACTCTCTCACTATCGAACTCTCTGTCCATTTTCTCATTCTTTCCCTATGTCTGTCTCATTGTCTCTCTCTCACTCTTTCGTTCTTTCTGTTTCTATCTCTCTCTGTCACTGACTCTCCCTCTCTCTCTGTCTGTCGCAGTACCTCTCCCTCTCTCTCGGTCTGACTCTCACTCCCTCCTTCTCTCTGTCCCTCTTCCCCCCCCCCCCCACGTTATTTCTCACTCCCACAGTCTCTCTTTCTCTCTCTATGTCACTTTTTGTCTTTTTGTGTCTCTCACTGTATCTGTCAATTCGCCTTTATCAGACTGACTTACTTTCTCCCTCACACTATTGCTCTTTCACACACATGTTGTCTTTCTTTCTGGCACTGACTCTTTATGTTCCTCTTTCTTGCTTCCCCGCCCCCATGTCTCTCTCGCTATCTCTCTCTTATTGTGTATCTTTTTTCTGCTTTGCCTCTGACTTGCTCTCTCCATCTCACTATGTCTCTCGATCTCTGTCCTTCACAGTATCTCTCGCTCACACTGTCTATCTCTCTGACACACAAACACACTCTATCTCACTGTCACGCTCTGTCTTTCTGTGTCTCTGTCTCTGTAACTCTTCCTTTCTCTCTCAATGTCTCTCTCGCTGTGTCTCTCCCTCTATTCCTGTTACCCACTTCTTACATTTGCCTGTCTCATTGTCTCTCTCCCTCAGTTTTCTTTCTTTATGTATCTCTCTAGCTTTCTCTCGCTGTCTCACCCTCCCACTCTTCCTGTCTCAGTACCTCTCTCTCTGTCTCTCTGACTCACTTCCTCACTCTCTCCATCTTTCTCTCTCCCTTTCTCCCATACTGTATCTCTCTCTCTCCCCCACTATTGTATCTCACTATCGTACTCTCTTTCTGTCACTGTTTCCCACACTCTCTCTTTCAGTGTCTCTCAATGTCTCTGTCACTCTCCCTCTCTCTCACTGTCTTCATCTCGCCCTCACAGTAACTCTTGTTCATGCAGACACAGTAACTCTCTCTCTCACTGACTCCTTCTATTCATCTTGTTGATCTTCCGCATCCATGTCTCTCTCTCCATCTATCTCTCTCTTTGTGAATATCTCTGTTTCTACCTTTCACTCACTGTCTGTCTGTGTCCTTCACAGTACATCTCTCTTGCATAATCTCTGTCACTTTCGATCTCTCATTGTCGCTCCCTCTGTCCTTCCTTCTTGTTCTTTCCCATCTATGACTCTCTCTCCCTGTTTCTCTCACGCACTCTCTCGCTGTCTCTTGGTCGCTTACTGACTCCGTCTCTCTCTCTCTCACACATTCTCTCTCCCTCTGTCTGCTTCTCACTCTCTCTGTCTCTTTCTCATTCTTCTCCTCTCAGTCTCACTCTGTATATTTGTTTTTCTCTCTGTTACTGCCTCTCTCGCTTTGTCCTTGTTTGTCACTCTTTCTCACTCTGCATGTCTGATTGCCTCTCTCACTCATTAACACTTTCTCTCTCTCTCTGTCTCTTACTCTCTGTGTTACTTCTTGCCTCTGTCTCTCGCCATCTCTCTCTCTCACAAACACACAAACTTATCTCTTTCCCTCACTCTGTCTGTGTCTTTCTCTCACTTTCTGTTTCTCTCTCAACCTGTCTCTCTCTGTCTCGATATCTATCTATCTATCTGAAGTATGTAGATGAAGTCATAACATTTTACTTACAAACACTGGGTTACACAAGATAATGTAAGCGAAATGTGGAAAAGGTCCTGCTTGAACCATTGAATTTTAATTCTTAATGCACACTACTTTTTGGATAGATGGTAAATTATATTTTTCAGGTTGTACTGTGGGTAGGTTGATGCACACTTGTGTGATTCATACCAACAACACTCAGAGCAAATACCTGCAGGTCAAGGAACAGCAGCTCAACGTTAGTGTAATGGAGTCTGAACTTCGTTCATTCCGACGTCTCATTGAGGGGGTGATTATCTGGACATTGTGTTCCAGGAGGCATGAGCATATGCTTGGATTAGCACTTTGGAAGAATCTGTGGTGAGAGGCAGTATGGTGACTCGGGGGAGAGTGCAGTTTTCGAACCTCCGAGGTAGCAGTGGAAAAACCTCAGCTTTTGTACTTTGGTGTAGTCACTGGATAAATCAATTGTAATTATCTATCCCTAACTGTCTTCGAAATGAATACGGTGAACCGCGAATCACTGGCAACCATCTCTGGGAAGAAACCAGAGTTAATGCTTCGAGTCTGCTTGAAGAATTCTGCTGCATGGAAAGCAGAGTAAGTAGCCTTTATTTTGTTATGAATCTGGCCAGACCCCCTCCAAATGTTTTAAGAAGGTAGCTGAAACACTAACTTCATCCTATTTTCAAGGCAGAAGTGAAATGGATATTCCCGGTATAATGCAATTGGTGACACTACTTGGCTTTAAGCAAAACAGAATTTATTGAAACACTACAGTTGAAAAACACACTAAAGAAAGCGGAATTTAAAATTACCTAACTATGGAACACATTAACTGACCTGACACAGTAACTACGACTGTTCCAATCTGACGTTTTTTTTTGTTTTGAGTGTTTTCTAACTGTGGGGTAAGGATAAAGTGTCTTTTGCTTAATTCCGAGTAGATTGACCCATAAAATCACATTTATAATGCAGCACCTTACACTAACCTCTAAATCAGATAAAAGTTAGGGTCCAGGCTATCTCCTTGAAACTCCAGGGAGTTTGGTCAGTTCCATAACATAGGAAATAGGTGGGTAAACAAGGAGGTAATGGAGAGCAGCCCAGGACAGAACAGAAGCTGAGTATGTGACAATAAATGCTAAGAATAGGAGAGGATGGACAATAGGAGAAAGGGTGACCTTCCCATCAACCCTGCTCCATCTTTCAATATGATCTTGACTGACACTTTACCACACAGTCACATACCTGTTCTTTTAGCATACCTATTGACACTTTCAGCTTCTGGAAATCGATATGTTTCTTTTCTTGAAAAACATCAGAATGACCTTGTCTCCAGAGCCTTTTGCGGTAGAGGTCTCCAGATGGCCATCATTGTCTGAGTGAAGACATTTCTCATCACAGTTGGGAATGTTGTTCTGTGTGTCTGCTGAGGCACTGCCCACTTCTCTGGACTCCCAGGCCAGGGGACACATTATCATTGCATTCCGAGCCCTGTCAGCATCCTATACACGTCATTGAGACACTTCACCATTAGATACCGTCCAGTGAATGCAGGCCAACCCAACCCCAAACTCTCCTCATAGGACCAACCTGGCACAGCAAGAATTATTCTGGTAAGCTCTTACTGCTGTCTCCTCACAACAGTTATCATTTTCCATAGGTACCTGGATCAGCAATGTACATAATACTCCAACTGTGGTCTCAATGTACAAGCTTTCAAACTGTACTGAAATCCTTGGGCAATGAAGGTCAACATGCGGTTTGTCTTTCTAACATGTTACTACCCTGCTGCACTTTCATTTTGGATTTCCGTGATATCAGTACAAGGACATCCATAGAGTCATAGATTCATACCGCGCGGAAACAGACCCTTCGGTGCAGCCTGTCCATATCCATCATGTTCCCCAAGCTAAACTAGTTCCATTTCGCTGCCTTTGGTCCATAACCCTCTGAACCTTTCCTATTCATGCATCTGTCCAAAGGCCATTTCAATGTTGTAACTGTACTGCATTTGCATCTTCCTCTGGTTGTTCAATCCACTCATGAACCACTCTCTAGGTAAAAATGTTGCCCTCAGGTCCCTTTTGAATCACTCTCGTCTCACCTGAACACTTTGCCCTCTAGTTGTGAACTCCCATACCCGAGGAAATAGACCTTTGCTATTCAGCTCATCTACGTTCTTCCTGACTGTATAATGTCACCCCTCAACCTCCTGTGCTGCAGTGAATAAGTATCCAGGCCTATTCCTTCTCTCCGTATTAAGGTTTGGGGTAAGAGTGGAAAAGATTTAAAAGAGACCTCAAGGGCAACCTTTTCACGCAGAGGTGGTGTGTGTATGGAATGAGCTGCCAAAGGAAGTGGTGGAGTCTAGTACAATTACAATATTTAAAAAGCATCTAGATATGACCATGCTTTGGAGGGGCTTGGATGGTTCTGGGCCGGGTGCTGGTAGGTTGGAAGAGATTTGGGTTGGGATATCTGGTCTGCATGGATGGGTTGGACCGAAGGGTCTGTTTCCGTGCTGGACATCTCTATGACTCTATGCCAATATTGCTCCATTCGGTCAATATTTCAATAATACTCTGCAATTTTGTCCCTTACTTTCTACTGACATGGACAATTTCATATTTGCCCCTTCCATGGTTTTAACAATTTACTTAACTTTTTATATCATTCCAAAGCCTCATGACCTTCTGGAAATCGGTCACAATGATGCACAGGTTTGAATAATCATCAAACCTGGATACTTTACGTTTGATTCACCAATCCAAGTTGCTTATATGTGTTGTGAATAACTGGATCTACACCAGTTTCAATTTGTGATCAGTACGTAATGTTGGGAACCTGTGAAATATCATGTGGGACGTATCAATCTATTAAAAGTACTGTGTAAGTGCACATTGTTGTGGACATTTTCACGGTCCTGTTGTACTTGGAGTCTGAGTACACATCTCCTCTAACTACCCCCAAGAGAGCCGTGGGCCTTTGCACCTATTCTGAAAGTTTAGCTAAACTGTATACCTCCTGCAAGAAACTCCAATCTTCACCTGAAAATCGTGCCCATGGGAGATAAGCAGCATTACTGCTTAATTAATGGGCTAGCACCACCGAGACGATAGTGAATCATTTTCTGTTTACTGACATGTGTGTCCCTGCCTCTCTTTCACTGTATTGCCAATGTAGTTATGAATTGAACAAGTTGTTTTTTTTCCATCATTTCCATTTTTCCTGTGTGTTCCCTATAGTACGGTTCAAGGATGCTTACAAATTTGAAAATGAGGACACCCTACCTGTTCCTGTTGGTGTTGCTCACAATCCCCATGTCAGATGCAGCTGTTCTGGATAACCATACCATTCAGTAAGTGTCAGGGAAACAGATATTACCTGACCAGCTCTTTTACCATTGTAAAGTTTGAAAATATTGAGATACAGAAGGAACAAGATATTCCTGAACATTAACATGTTGGTGCAAAAAGCAATTAAGAAGGAAAGTCTTACGTTAGCTTTTCAGTTTTCTTCATAGAGATGAGATCTCACCTGGAGTATTGTGTGCACTTCTGGTCCTCTGGCCTATTTACTTCAGAGGTTGTACAGAAATTTTCAATAAACTGATTGCTGTCCTTTAAATTAGCAATTGAGTAGACTGGGCGTGTTTTCTCTGGAGATTAGTAGAATAAACAACATTCTTTTAAGGTACAACATTATTGAAGGAATAGACAGATTAGACGTAGAAACCATCCACCATCTACAAGTCGCAAATCAGGAATATGATGAAATAATCTCCAACTTGCCTGGAGAAGCAACACTGAAAAGGTTTGATAAGTGACAGGTCAAATCAGTATCACATGTTGCATCCTATCCATCACCTTCAATATTCACTCCTTCCACAACCAACACTGAGTGGCAGGAGTGCGTGTCATCGACAAGGATCCTTAGACAGTACTATCCAAACCTCTATCATCGTGAAGGACAAATGCATCAAATACATGGAACCATCTGCAAAATTCCCTCCAAGTCATACATCACGAAGACATGGAAGGAATTTGCTGTCACTTCACTGTAATTGCTTGACGACCAGGAGTAGTCCTCATCAAGCAGCTGCTTCTTTAGATGTCAAGAAAATGGAGAAACACGAAGCGAAAGAGGTACCCAACACTTGAACAGAAGTTTGTTGCCACAAGCTGTACAGATCAATGTGCCCTACACCATATGCCTGTTTGTTCTCAGATCAGTAAACCACTCTCAACTGGCACAGATCATACATTATTCCTCTCTATGTATCATAACTAAACTGTACCTTTGTCAGGAACATTGGAAGCTAACTTAAAATGACTGACCAGTTCTCAATCGCTTACTCTGGCTCCTTTTCTTCCTTCTCACCCACCACACTAACGCCTATTCCTATGCTCCCATGTGCATCGAATCTCTAACCCTATAAAGGTGCCCTCCTTCTCTCCAGTGACACAAAAAAACCACAGCCCCACATCGAGAGCTGTCCTTCAGATGGCTGGCGCTTGTACATAGTGAGTGATTGAGTACGACTGTCTATCTCGCAGCCTTCTCCTGCTCGCCAAATGCCAGCTTCTCGCCTTCATCGACCTAGGCGGAACCGTGACCCTTATAAATTTCGATCACACTCACCTCATGCCCTGCAGCCTCAAGCGCCGCTGCACCTAGTGTCCAAGACTCAGACTGAATGAATGTAGGGAGGTTCAGATAGAGTGGAAAAGCATCAATTCTGAGGCTTTTTCTCTACCACAGTTGCTGTTGCTTCTGCTGCTGATCTCATGGAAGTAAAAGAGCAACCCCTTGCAGAATCATTCATCTGTATTTAGAATGACTATTAGGAGATGTTTAGAACACCTCGGAATTGGACAGGTTGATAAATAAGTAATGTCAGATTTGCGTCTCGTGCTTCAGATGGAAGTGTTTTTCCAGCTGGGAGAGAAGTCCACATTCATTCCAGCCATTGGGCCAGTTGATGGACAAGCTTATTCCAAATGGTGACTTGGTTCCTGCATCTTGCTCAATACCTAACCTATTGCCTCCTCCTATGTGAACTTTTGGCTTGAGTTCAGGAGTCTTTTTCCGGTGAGAATTTTTTTTTCGTCATTCTAAGAAAATACCTGTGTCTATTCCAGTCATTGTTGAATATATCAAATATTCTTTTTTTAAAAATATTCAGCCATAGCAGCCTTACACCTTCCCGAATGATAATGCCCTGAAAGAAAAATAATTGGAAGTTTTGTTTTTGAAATTATTAAATTCCCTTTTCAACTTTCCTCCATGTCATTGCAACTACTGTTACTTCTATAATTGAATGGAACTATAAACTGGTGAGCCTGACATGAGTTGTGGACAGGTGTTGGAGGGAATCCTGAGTGACAGACTTTGGATGTATTGTATTTGGAAAAGTATGTATTTGGGAAAGCAAGTACTCATTGGGGATAGTTAACATGGCTTTGTGCGTGCGAAATAGAGACTGGCTAACTTGATTGAATTTCTTGGAGAAGCAAAGAGCATTGATGAGGGCAGAGTGGTGTACATGATCTATTCACTTCGGGATAAGGTGTTCAAAAAAGTTCCGAATGGTAGACTGGTTAGCAAGGATAGATCACACGGAATAGTAGGACAATTATTTGGATACAAAACTAACTTGAAGGTGGAAGATAAAGGGTGGTGGTGGAGAATTGATTTTCAGGCTGGAGGTCTGTGACCAATGTCAAACCACAAGGATCAGCACTGGTTTTACTTTTTTTCGTCATTTTTATAAATGATTTGGATGTGAACATCGGAGGTATTGGTCTTAAGTTTACAAATGCCACCAAACATTGGAGGTGTAGTGGACAGCGAAGGTGGTTACCTCAGAGTACAAGAATTTGATTAGATGGGTCACTGGGGCAAAGAGTGGCAGATGGAATTTAATTTAGATAAATGTGAGGTGCTGCATTTTGGAAAGGCAAATAAGGATGAGACTTAATGACACCTAAAGGTGAGCTCGTGGGGAGTGTTGCTGAACAAAGAGGCCTCGGAGTGCAGTTTCATAGTTCCTTGAAAGTGGAGTCACAACTACATAGGATAATGAAGAAGGACAATTTGAACTGAGCAGTCAGTTTTCATGTATATATCTCTATGACTCTATCAGATGTGAGAAAGATGTTGAAATACACTGAGTTGTGTTTCCCCACTCAGGTCACACACTGTCTGATTGTAGAGTCATACTGCACGGAAACGGATCCAACTTATCCATTTCAACCAGATTTCCTGAACTGGGGATCATAGAATAGAATACCAAGAGTGTGTTAACAAGTGATTCTATCCACAGATCCACACCAACGCTCCAAAAAGCATCCGACCCACACTCACCCAACTAGTGTATCCCTTTAATCCTGCATTTCATATGGCTAATTCCCCTGATCTACGCGTCCCTGGATAGTCCCATTTACCCACATTTGGCCCATACCCTGCTAATATTTCCTATCCATGTCCCTGTTCATATGTCATTTAACTCTTGTAACTGTATCCACTTCCACTGGCAGCTGATTCCAAATAGGCACCACCATCTGTGTGAAACAATCCCCCATCAAGTCGCTTTTAAATCATTTCACTCTCAACTTGAACTAATGTCTTAGGATCTCCGAAGCTGGGGGAAAAACTTTGGATATCACCTTATCTATGCGCCTCATGATGTAGTAAATTTCCGTAAGGTCACCCCTGGGCCTCCAACATTACAGGTTAAAAGAAAACCCAGCCTATCGACATTCACCTTATAACGTAAATCTTCTATTCTCTGTGACATCTTAGTAAATCTTTTTGTACCCTTCCAATTCAATGACATCCGTCCAAAAGCATGCACAATCACAATTGCACCCAGTACTCCACGTGGCCTTCCCATTGTCTTGTACAGTTGTAACTTGATGTTAAATTGCTGTACTCAATGTTCTGAACAATGAAGAAAATTGTGACAATGCTTTCCTTACGAGCCAGTCTATCACTTTCAAGGAACTATGGACCTGCAACCCAACGACTCCCGATTCAACTGCAATCCCCAAGGCCCTACCATTATCTGTGTTCTTTTCTGTTTTGAGCGAGAGCCAGAACCACAGTGCTGCAATAGAATAACTTTAGTAGCTGCAATGAAGTGAGCGACATTAAACGGCATGAGACATTTGATGGAAATTACCTCAGAGTTTCACACTTCCAGACCACAATACAGCACAGCAATGGGTCCTTTGGCCAACTGTGTTGCATCAAACATGATACCAAATTAAACTAATCCCTTATGCCTGAGGTTGGTCCACACCAGTCCTGTCCTTGCAAATTCATGTGCTTATCTTCGAATCTCAACTGCTACCATTGTATCTGTCTCCAAAACCATCCCTGGCAACACATTCCAAACTCCTTCCACTCTCTGAAAACTTGCTCTTCACATCTCCTTCGAACTTATCCCTCTCACGTTACATGCATGCCTCTTTGTATTAGACACTTCAATTCTGGAAAAAAGATTCTCACTGTCAAGCCGATTCTTGCAACGAATTTTTGTAGTCGAGAATGTACTGCTGGAAAAGCAAAGCAGATCAGGAAACATACTTCTGTCAAGTCTCCCCTGAGCCTCCAGCACTCCAGAGAAAACAGTCCAAGTGTTTCAAGCCTCCCCCGAGAGCTCATACCCTCTAAGCCAGGCAGCATCCTGGTAAACCTCGACTGCACCCACTCTAAAGCCACCCTATCCTTTCTGTAATGTGGTGACCAAAATTGATTGCAACACTAACTGTGGCCTAACCAAGATCTTATGAAGCTGCAACATGCATCCCTAGTCTTGTATAAATCCCTTAACCAATAAAAGCAAGCATGCCACGTGTCTTCTTACCACACTACCAATCTTCATGGCCAGTTTCAGGGAGTTATGGACTTGAGCTCCAAGATTACTCTGTACATCAGTGTACTCAGTGCCCTGGCATTAACTTTTTTAAAAAACTGTATAGTTTTCGTTAACATTTGATCTCCCAGGTGCAGCACCACACAATTACCTAAATTAAACTCCATCTACCTTTTCTCCGCTGACATTTTATACTTATCTACGTTCCTCTGTAATGTTTGACAATCTTCTACACTATGCACAACTCCATCAATCTGTTAGTTATCTGCAAACTTACTAACCCACCCAACTACATTTTCATACAAGTCATTTCTATTTATCACAAACAGAAGAGTTCCCAGTGTTGATTTGTGCACAGCACCACTGGTCATGGACAAGTCACAGTGGATCCCATGCATCTTAATCTACTGTATGAACCTACTGTGGGGGACCTTGTTAAAAGCCTTAGTAAGAAGCAAGTAGACAACTTTCACTGCTCTAACCCCATTGATCACCTTTGTCACCTACTGAAAATTTCAAAGTTAGTAAGACACGATCTTCTCCACACAAAGCCATGTGATTGTCCCTAATTAGGCCACGCTTTTCCAAATGCACATACATAGTAAGTATGCTCTCCAACAGCTTCCCAACGTTTAGATTAGAGTGGTGCTGGAAAAGCACAGCAATTCAGGGGCAGCATCCGAGGAACAGCTTCCCAACCACTGATGAGAGACGGGTCTACAGTTTCTTGAACAGAAAAACAACGTTAGATACTTGCCAGTCCTCCAGGATCTGTCCACTGGCGAACGAGGATGCAAAGATCATCAAGGCCAAGGCCATTTTCTCACTTTCCTCTGAGGTAGATACCATCAGGCCCTGGAGACATATTCAACTAAATGCTCTTGAAGAGACTTAACACTTCTCTCTTATCTCAAAATGCCCTGGCATGTTCGCATGCTCTGCATTAATTTCACTATCCTCCATGTCCTTCTTCTGGGTGAATACCAATGAATGTTCCCTCCTTTATCCTCGAGTCATCCTGCCTTCTCCCTATTATGCTCTTATTTTGAATGTATGTACAAAATGTCTTGTGATACTCTTTAACCTTAATTGCTGAAGTCATTTAATAGCACCTTCTTGCTCTCCTAATTCCCTGTTTGAGTTATTTCTGCTTTTTTAAATGTTCGTTATGGGCCATGCCCGATTTTAGCGCCCAAGATATGCTTATTTTACCCTTTGGACAAAATTCACACTTTCCCTTGTTTTCCAAGCATCACTTACAAAGCCTTGTCCTTCCTCCTTCCCGGAACATGCTGATCCCAATATTCACATATTGCGAACTCTATTCCAAACCTTACTCTAGCTCCAAAAATATCCATTAATCATCAATTTCTGTCTTTCCCACCACGCCGTTAATGTTGTATCCATGTTATCCCTGACTGTTGTCCTATGAACGACAACCTTCCTCAAGTCTGTTGCGTGGTACCTTCAGAAAATCCATGTAAACCCCATCAGTACCATTGCCCTCATCAATACTTTGTTAATTCATTAAAAAGCATTAGCAAGTTCGTTACACACAATTTCACCATGACTTTTCCTAACCTACCCACTTTTTTTCAATATGTCTACTAGCTTTATCCCAAATAATTGATGCCAGAAGCTTCCTTGGAGTTAAACAGACAAGATTGTAAATGACAGGATTAGCTTTACCACCCATTTTAGAAAAAGGTTGCCATGTTGGCAACCCTCCAGTCTCCTGGCACTTCATCAGAATCTGGGGAAGAATATAATCTCATATCTAGTGACCCCATACTTTCTCCTCTCCACGCAAAATCCTTGGATACATCTGATCCAGTCTGTTACCTCTGAGTGCCAACATCAACTGGACAGGTGATTGGATTGAATTGGAGCTTTTCATTGTGGAAACAGGCCAATCGGCCCAACGAGTCAACACCAATCTTCACAGAGTAACCCAACCAGCCCATCCCCTGCCAATCCCTGTAACCCTGCATATCTCACAGCTAACGCACCTACATGCCCCTGAATGCTATGGGTTAGTTAGCATGGCCAATTCACCTAAACTTGCACGTATTTGTAATGTGGGTGGAAACTAGTGCACCCAGCACAAACGCACAGACAGGGGGAGAATATACAAACTCCACACAGTCGCCCAAGGGTGGAATCAAACCTGGATCCCTGGTGCTGAGGCAGTGCTAACCACTGAGCCACCATGTCACCATTTGTTAAAGTATTCAAAATCGATGCATTGTAACTGCTTAGCAGGACAATAACTCATGTAGGTTATGAGCTACTCTCTGAAACTAAATACTTTAGCTTCACGTCATGCTCATAAATTGGAAACGAAGTTCGGTAAATACAGCGAATAATTTACAGTGGCTTAGTTTCAATAGGAACACAGGAATATGATATTTAGAAGTGGGAGTAGGCAAATCATTCCTCAGAGCCTGCTCCGCCATTAAGCATGATCAAGGTTGATCTTAACCTCGTCTCAAATCCACAATCCTACCTAAACCCCACAGCCCTCTATGACGCATTTCATCAGAAACACATCTATTTCTTTCTTGAAACTCTTGATTGATTCTGCCGCCACTTAACTGTCGGGCATTGAGTTCCAGATTCACAAAACCCTGAGAGAGTAGCTTCTCCACATCTCAGTTTTGAGGCTACCTCCTCTCACTCTAACTCTAAGATCTCCTTTTCAAGCCTGTGCCAGATAGGGGACAATCTGATCAACATACCCAGCTTATAAATGCTCTTAAGCACTTTAAATACCTCAATCAAATGGATTCTAATTCTTCTGAAGTACAGCGAGTACAAGCCTAAGCTATTTCAACCTTCATCATATCTCAGCCCGTTCATCCCTGGAAAATAACCTGATGGTCCTCCCCTTAATAGCTTCCAGTACCACCACATCCATCTTCAAGTAAGAAGACTAAATATAGACACAATATTCCAGATGTGATCATAGAGATAGGCTGAGAAGAGGCAGCTTCATAACTGAGGAGTGGTCTCACTAAAGTCTTATAAAAAAAAACACTTGTTCATTTTTGTAATGCTGTCCTTTTGCAACAAATGCCAGAAATCCATTTGTACAGATTGAAAACAATTGAGGTGTGGAACCTGAATCGTACGGCATAGCAATAGATTACAATTCACCAACAAGAAAAGGGCCCATTTATCCAGACACTCGGCTTTCTGTCAGGCAATCAATCCTCTTTCCCAGATAATACTCAAGCTTAGCGTCCTGGGATCGAACATTCTGCATCAGTCTTCTGTACAGCAGTTTGTCAAACACCTTGTGGAAATCCAGGAATATTACATCCACCATATCCCCATTATCCATCTTGCTACTGACATCCTCAAACAACACCGGCAACCGTGTAAACGATGACATGCCCTTCATGAAAACATGCTTCACTGGTAAATTGAGTTTTGCTTTTCTAAGTGTCCTGTTAACTCCTCCTTTGTGATTGACTCCATCCACTTTCTCGTT
The DNA here is from genome assembly GCF_037043375.1 of Chiloscyllium plagiosum. Classification (NCBI taxonomy): domain Eukaryota; kingdom Metazoa; phylum Chordata; class Chondrichthyes; order Orectolobiformes; family Hemiscylliidae; genus Chiloscyllium; species Chiloscyllium plagiosum. The sequence goes on from NW_028270190.1 coordinate 24,162,572, forward strand.
TCAGAGGTCAAAGTAACTGCGCTTTAGTTCAGATATCTCTTCTATTAAAGAAGAATGTAACATTTGTAAGCCTCCAATCCATATAAAACTGTCCTGAATCCAGCGAATTTTGGGAAATCATAGATTATGCCTCCAATATCTCTGATGCCACCTCCTTTAACATCCGAGGAAGAAGGTCATCAGGACCTATTTGCCTGTATTCCTATCAATTTACTCCAAAGATTATCCCTAGTTGTGGTAATTTCGTCAAGTTTCACTGCAGGACCTGCAGTTTTTGTGAAGACATTATGTTGTTCTACTGTGAAAGTTTAGACAAAGTATTTGTTTTCGACCTCTGTCATTACTGAGTTTGTCATTATTGTTTGTCATTTTCGACCTACTAAGGTCCAATATTTACTTCTACTATCCACTTCCTGTTTATATGCTTATAGAAGCTTTCGGTATCAGTGCTTATGTTTTCTCCTAATTTCCCTTTTCGGTTCATCGTCGCTCTTTTGATTCTGTCCTTAGTTAACCTTTTCTGACTTTTTGAATACTCCCAAAGCTCCCGAGCTTCACTAACCTTCACGGCATGAAATGTTTAGTCTTTATGCTCTCTGTAACCTCCTGGATGATTTTGCATCTTTATACAATTCATATACTTCAATTGAAATATATTTAGCACCTCCCTCTGTTTGCATTTGCCTCTGTTCTTCAGCTTTTCCAGACCTTCAATTTTTTTCCCCAAAGTTCTCTGTCCAACTCCTGTCTCAGACCTGCATAATTGCCTTTGCCCAACACTAAATCACTTGTAGAGGGCTCTGTTTTCACTCGAGTATGTTGAGGTCACTGCTTCCAAGTGGATCGTAAACGACAAGCTCATTTGTCAATGTTTCAATGTTGCATAACATCAAATCTAAAAGTTGCCAATTCTATTGTTGGCTCCATGACATGTTGCTTTAAGATCGAATCCACCTTCCACTCTGAATATTCCTTCGAGGCGATACTAACCATTTAATTAATCCTAACAGTACATATGTTTAAATCGTCCATAATTGCCATTGCGCCCTTCTCACAAGCCCTCTTTATTTCCCCCTTGATTGTTATGCCTTACTTTGTAAGTACTCTTCTGGGTCCTGTAAATTACTCCTGTTAAGGGGTAGGAGTACCTTGCTTTTTGTCCTTTGTGTCAATATCAATTCTCAATACTACCTTGATGATATTCTTCATCAATAAAGCAACTCCACTTCCTGTTCCACCTTGTCTATCCTTTCAGAATGTTGCATTCTCTTGGATATTTAACTCCCAAATGTGAGTTTCCTGTCACCACGTTTCAGTAATCCCCACAAGGGGATTTGTCACTTCACTCAAATATCTGTATCGGTGCTCATAAACAAAAGCTTGGGTAGTTCCTACTTGGAGTACTGTGATCAGATGTGGACAGCTCACCTTGGGCAGGATATATCGAACTTGCAGGGAGAAAAATATACACACGTGCATTAATCAAAGCTAGCCATCTCACTGTTCAAATCCCATATGCCCATCCATTGGACAAGAGCCTTGCAAGTGGGCATCTCAATACTTCCTCAATGTTATGACGTTCAGACACATTGAAGGTGTACAGCATAGATAAATAACAATGTTTTCTGAACTTCATGGATCAGGCTTTTTAGGAAAGCACGTCGAAATTCTGCCCTGTTTTCCTGCGAATTTGAAACGTTATGCTGTGAAAGATGTGCTGTAAATCTTCAAGATATCACAAGAAAAAGACAGGGTATTTGGCGATGGAACATCTCCACATGTTGGTGGCTCTAGAACCACGGGGCATGGTCTGAGGTATCGGAGTAGACCATTCTGGGTAGATAGTAGAAAGTGTAACTACAGACAAAACGTGGTAGATATTTGCAACTCATTGCCCAAATGAAAGTGAAGAAAACATAGAGCAATACAGCGCAGAACAGGCCCTTTGGCCCACGATGTTGTGCTGATCTGTGAACAAATCTAAGTCGATCCCCCTACACTACCCCATTATCATCCATATGGTTATCCAAGGTCTGTTTAATTGTCCCTAATGTAGCTGAATTTACGACATTGTTTGGCTGGGCATCCCACGCCATTCGCACTCTCTGAGTAAATAACCTACCTGTGACATCGATCTTAAATCTATCACCCCTCAATTTGCAGCTATGCCCTCTCGTACAGGCCGACACCATCATTCTAGGGAAACGACTCTCACCATCCATCCTATCTAACTCTTGTATGTCTGTATTAAATCCCTTCTTAGCCTTCTTCTCACCAAAGAGAAAAGACCCAAGTCCCTCAGCCTTTCCTCATAAGACCTTCCCTCCAGACCAGGCAACATCCTGGTAAATCTCCTCTGCACATTTTCCAACGCCTACACGTCCTTCCTGTAATGGGGCGAACAGAGCTGTGTATAATATTCCAAGTGAGCCCGCACTAGCGTTTCGTACAGTTGCAGCATAACTATCACTGCTCCAGAACGCAATCTGTCGACCAATAAAACCTAACATACCGTCTGCTTTCTTAAGAGCACTATGAACCAGGATGGCAACTTTCAGGAATCTATGTACTTGTATACCAAGGCACCTCTGCACATCCACAGAACCAAGAATCTTTCCATTCTTTCCAAAGTGAATCGCCCTCACCTTTATCTGCATTGAACTCCATGGAGTGGAAATGGAATGGGGTTTTCATGCTCTGAGATTATTGCACTCAACTTTGAATCCTGAAGACTTCAGGGTCTCCAAGGGGAAAGCTGTGCAGATACACCAGCACTATAGACAATAGAATGTTGGATAATTTGTTTATTTTAAATCTGAGAGAATAATTGAAGTGTTATGCAAAGTTTAAAGGGAAGTCAGCCAAAGATACTTTTCTTTGGTATATGGAGTGAGGTCAAAATGTAGCAGAAACACATTAGGTATGTCAACACCTCTGGAGAGAAAACAGAGTTAATGTTTCGAGTGCAGTCACCCTTCTTCAGAACTCGAAGCAGCTTGGAAAATTAGGCATGTGTGCTGCTGATGGGTCGTTGGATGCGGCTGTGGTGGGGGGGGGCGGGGGGGGGGGGGGCAATGAGCGATCAGATAAGTAGTGCAGGAACTTAGAGAGACAGGGAAATAAAATGATAGGTCTGCAAAGGCAATGATATTGGTAAGCCAGGCAAGAAAAGACACTGTACAGGCTATAATGGGGCATCTGAGTTTGTGACAATGAGTTGGCTGTGCTGAATGTTGCCCATTTCATGATAGCGCATATAGTGTCTATACAAAGGAATGGAGTATTAACGCTCTGAGATTATTGAACTCGATTTTGAATCTTGAAGGCTTCAGGGTCTCCAAGTAGACAGCTGTTTGCGGATGTCCCAGCACTATGGACTATAGAGTAAATAAGCTTTGATAGAGAACAGCCTTTAAACAGGGTCTCTCTGATTGCTTCTTGGTTGGTTGACCTCTTGTGGGTGTGACAAAATCCTTCGAGGAGAAAGTGAGGACTGCAGATGCTGGAGATCAGAGCTGAAAATGTGTTGCTGGAAAAGCCTAGCAGGTCAGGCAGAATCCAAGGAACAGAACAGGAGAATCGATGTTTCGGGCATAAGCCCTTCTTCAGGAACCTGAAGAAAGGCTTATGCCCGAAACGTCGATTCCCCTGTTCCTTGGATGCTGCCTGACCTGCTGCGCTTCTCCAGCAACACATTTTCAGATCTTGTGGGTGTTCCAGATATTGGCAGAACGCTTCAGTCCTCCAGTCACCTGCCGAACGCAGAGACAATGCACGTTGTATTCCAGCCAGCCTGTGTTTCATGCAAGGAAGTTAGATTAACCTGAAGAATGTGAGATTAAAGAGAAGAACTCCCTGATAAGCAAAAGAATCATTTCAGTAAGGCACGTGTACTACGGCTATTGAAATGAATCCCCCTTTTTACCACACCATCCAATATGCTGAATTATTTGTTTGTCTGTTTGGCATCGAGTCATTGAACGTAATACCAAAGGAAAAGCTCTTGAAACAATGAGTTTGCACTGGTCAAGAGCAAACACCTCAGTATTCTCATCCCTTATTCCAGCATTTGTTTTTCAAAAGACTTGTTTACCTTGGTATCTCAGGTCACATCGAATAGCATCTTCAATGTTTAAAGCGTTTCTGCCCTCACAGGCATTGTTATGGAATTACAAAAGTAAGCAGATCAGATGAGGTCCCTCAGCCCGAAAATACTAAACTGCCAAGAAATACTGATTGCAATTCGACAGAGAAGGCCCTTGGACGACATCAAAATGCATTCTCAAAAAAAGAAACTGTAGTAAATCGATACTTGCCCCACTTTCCTGCACTAAGCCCATAATTGTGGATGTTGTGAAATTTCAAGTATTCATCTGAAATACATTTTAAAAGGCTATGTGACTTGCTTTCGCATCTACCCTGCTGTATAGTGCGTTTCCAAACTGGAGGGATTCTATGATATTCTAAGACGTTTCAACTTTCCTGAGTACCAACTGAATTGCACGCACATTAACCCTGAGGTCTCCCTGCTCCTAAACATTCAGCGAAGTTTATCATTTAGTCTCTGTTTTCCTCTCTTTGTTCTGTCCATCAAAATTCATCGTCTCCCATACCTAGGCAATGCAATGTATCTGCCAGGTGTCCACCCATTCTGCCGACTTATGAGTATTCATTCGAAGATGGTCAGCGTAATCCTCATTACTCACTATTCTCCCTATCGTTTTATCATTTTCAAATCTGGAGAGTTTACCCTTCCACAAAAATCTGAAAATTGTATATAAGCTCAGGAAAAGTGAAAACCTGTCAACACTGACCTATTGGGAACAGCACACTCAACTTGTATTGAATCTGACAACTTCCCAACCGTACCTCAGCTCCGTTTCCTATTCTTCAGCCAATTTCTAATCCATGTTGGTAAAAGCCCATCAATCTCAAACACTTTAAGTTATTAACCAACGTGCCATGTGGCACTCCATCAAAAGCTTTCTGAAAATCCACATGTACAGCATCCACAGCACGATCACATCCACTGCCTCATTACTTCATCTGAAAACTCAATTAAGTTCGTCAGTCACGACCTGCACTTAACAAAGCCATCTCTACTGTCTAGTGTTAACTTAACATTTTTTCCAGGTGGATTTTTAGCTGACTCCCATATGACGGTCTCCATCATTTTTCCTCCTTTTGATATCATACTGCTAGGTCTGTAGTTTACTGTGTTATTCTTCATTTCTTTTTGAAACAACTGTATGATATTTGTAATCGTCTAGCTTCTTGCGTTAATCCTGTGTTCAGAGAAGTCTGGAAAATTTCTGTCAACCTTTTAGCAATTTGCTCTATCACCTCTGTCAGTAATTTTGAAGCACCGAATTCGGGCCTGGCGACTTCTCGAACGAGAGTGCTGAGAGCCCTTATCACACTGCATCCTCTTAATCTGTCAGGAGAATGGTCAGTTACTCAACACCCACGTTTTCAATAAGGCCATTGGCACCATCTTCGAAATAGACCAAGGCAATTACAAAATATTACTTTTCAACATCTGCCATAACCATTCCTTGAATGGGCAGCTTATCCTACTTGTTCCTTATGACCCCACTCTGCCCTTCACGAATCTTGTGCAATTAACATAGTTGAAGAACATTTTGCTACATTTTTTAGGGCAGGATATTATCCTTTCCGGATGCATCCTCTTAGCCTTCCAAATTCGAGTATTATCATCTCTGCTGCGTTTGAGATACGCTTCCTGATTCTGATAGCTATTATTATCGTGGCATGCACCACATGCCACTTATTTTGCTTTCTTATCTTCTCATCAGAATCATCCAGATTACTACAATTTTGGATGCCTAAAATTTATTTCTGATGGGCGTGTAGTAAGCATGCACTCTGTCCAACTGTTTTTCGAAATTCTCCCATTTTCATGCATTGTTTTTTCTACCTTGTGCGTTTCTAATCAACGTGCTCCTGTTTATATTTTTGACCCACAAGATTGTTCATTTTTCGGATGCAATCTTAATCATTGAGTGATGTTTTCATATTTTGAACTGAAGATCAAAAATGATTAAGTTGTTATCGTTATTTCCTAAATGCTTCTCCACTCTGATGCTCTGCAATTGGCCTATCTCATTTTGTAGGATCATATACAGCACAGCCCTCTCTTTTGTAAGACTAGAAATGCCCCGGTCTATAAAGTTCTCCCACGCACATTACAGACTATCACCCCTTCGGAAACTAGTGTACCTTTTCACCAGGATGCTGTCTGGCTTGCGGTGCTTTTCCGGCAGTATACTCTGGACTTTAATCTCCAACATCTGCAGTCCTCACTTTCACCTGGGTGGTTCTTACTAATTGTCCAACAAGATCGGTTGCCGTTTCTGACCTCCAATCAGATCTCTTAACAAAAATGCCATATACTCTGTTCATTTTTACTCACTATGATTCGACTGAAAGACATATGACGCGAGCATTAACGAACTGTGCTCCTCTGGCTTTAACCAAATTTCTGTCTATGGCACTCTGTCTCCTTCCCCTGAGCAACTTCGGCTTCTGCATCCCCAGTTTTGTTTGACAATAATATATTTCCATATTTACAACTTTATTCTGCCCTTTTATCTTTATTGTATGTTGTAAAGCACCATTCGGTTGTGTACTGGCAACTCTTAAGTTTCCCATCGCTTATTTTCCATTTTCAGCATTTTATATCTCTTGCCTTCTCCAATACTTGTAAAAAATAAGCCCTTCAGTCGACACACACGCTTCCGCCATGCGCACTCATGCACTATTTATAAATTTCAAACCAGGCGCTATTTACTCACTCAGTCAGCAGATTAGTTCAGTTTCTGGTCAGGGGAAGCCCAACTCTTCTGAACAGAGTTCTCTTTCCCACAAGTGATTTCAAAATCCGAATAGTCTCTTGTGTAAAATGTCCCTTTTATACAATCCCACGAGAAACCAGCTTACAATCCTGGCGTCCCTTTGCCTAAAAGATGAGAATCGTAACCCAGACAGTATTTCCGAGATTACTACGCCAGATTGCTTGAGGTTAGCTTTCCCCCAAACTCTGTCAGTGAATGATGAACGATGGCTCTCAGTCTCGTTGAGCCTCTGCTGCATTTCCAATCCATCACCATTCAGATAACAGTTGGTCTTCTTGTTTCAGTTCCCAGAGAAGGTATTCTCTCGCCTATCCATCCACAATAAACTGCATCTGCCATGGATATATTCACTCACACAACTTGGCCAAATCACAATTAAGAAACTCTGCATGCTACACAGCTCCCTCCCACCCAGTTTTATGATGCACACAAACGTAGAGACGTTACTTTTATTTTCCACGTCTGAATCCCTGATGTGTTGTGAATGGTTGAGCTCAAGTTCTGATCTCTGCAGTTCCTACTCGACATGTGGACGTATTGGGAAATCGACCCGTTGATTTATCCTCTGAATATTCTCTTTGCTAATTTTTCTTCATTCCTGCCAGAACATTTCCATGATTATGTTCACTTTAGGTTTAAAATGCAATCCCTTATTCTGGGCCGACTCTAAAGCTTCTGAAAGTCCACAATAACCACATGTACTAGCACCCCCCTTATGAACTTTGACATTTGGATCTTCACAGAACTGCAGTAGATATGCCGAACATGGAATCCTCACTGTCGCTGTCCTGATTGTAAGTAAAGTTATACATACAATGTAAGTAGATACATACATAGATGGATAGACAGGTAGATAAGTAAGTAGATAGACAATCCGATCGATAGATAGATAGAAAGATAGATCGATCGATCGACAGATAGACAGATAGATCGATAGATAGATCGAAAGATAGATAGATAGATAGATAGATAGATAGATAGATAGATAGATAGATAGATAGATAGATAGATAGATAGATAGATAGATAGATAGATAGATAGATAGATAGATAGATAGATAGATAGATAGATAGATAGATAGATAGATAGATAGATAGATAGATAGATAGATAGATGATAGATCGATAGATAGATAGACAGACAGGAAGATAGAGAGGCAGACAGGTAGGTAGTTAGGTAGATAGATAGGAGGGTAGGTAGGTAGATAGTTAGGTAGATGCATAGTTGGATGGATGGATAGAGGGATAGCTCGATTAGGTGGATAGATCGATAGAGCTATAGATGGAGAGATGGATAGATGAACAGATGGATAGATAAACAACATATAGGAATGACCTCACATAAGACTTCCCACCATCCTGGACAGAGCAGGACCTGGCAGCAAAATCGGTATCACATTTACAACTTGTTGCTCCCTCAACCATTGACGTTTAATGGTAGCTGTGCTTTCCATGTATGGGATGCAATGCGGAAAATCAGAAAGGCTGCCTGGGTATGCCTCACCTCTGTACTCACATCTGCCTCCACTGCACAAAGCAGGAAAATGTAAATGTCCTCACACAACTATATTCTACAGGAATATAAAGTCTTCTCAATAAAGTACTGGGAAATGTCTGCGTAACAGGTCGAGGAACAATACCAGTAGATCTGCCGTTGCCATGGCCACGAAATACCAAGTGACACATCTGGAGAGTCTGCACTATCCATGGCACACAATCACAATCGCCACCAAGTTATCTGATAAAGGTAACATGGTTATCATACAACAGGATGCATGTTGGTTATTATACAGCAGGATACACGACACTCCCTCGACAATAGACAGACAGGAGCAACATCGTGCATCATCTAGAAAACACAGCACAGCCTCCTCCAACAGCAATTTTCAAACCCTCCTCTACCATCACATACATGGAAATGTGCAGCGGATGAACGAATACAAACAACTACATGTTTCCTGCTGAGCCATGCAACCACCATTTACATTAAAATGAAACTAATAGGTCATTTCGTGCTGCTTGATCAAAATCAAGGAATCACATTCCAAATGGCACTTTTGGGGGCCCGACATCAGAGGGATTTCACCAGTCAAAGAAGGAAGTTCATTCCTACTTTCTCTCAGGCAGTTGTGACAGATGCATTATCAGATTGGTTGAGCAGCATGTGCATGTGTCTGACACAGCGTGGTCAAGAGATTGAGTAAATAAATCGGTGTATCTAAGAGATTGTGTATGAATGGTTATGTACATGTGAGATTCTATTTATGAGAATGTATGCATGAGTACCTGTGTGAAGATATCAATGCAAGTGTGTACGTACAGGAGGAGGAGTATGTGAGCATGTCTGTGAGCCCATGGTGTTATCAGAGAAAGATTGCGTGTGGGAGAGATTGAGTCGAAATGTGAGACTGTGGGAATGCATGCATGTATGAGAAAGAGGTTTTGTGTGTCAGCGAGTTTGTGATTGCGTGTGCAAGAGTGAGTGAAAGAGGGAGTATATAGGAGAATGGATGAGTGTGAAAGAGACAGAATGTGCACAAGTTATGTGTAATTGTTCAAACAACTGAACACCATGTGGGTAGAGAGAGACAGTGTGGGCGTGAGAATGAGTGTGTGAAATTCTGGGCTTCTGAGAAAGTGAATCTGCAAGTGTCTGTATGTGAGAGAGGGAGATAGTGCGTGTTAACTACATCTGAGAGGAATACTGCGTGAGGAAGACAGTGAGCTAATGAGACTGTGTGTAGGGAGAGTGAGAGTGCTGTGAATTTATGTGTGAGTGTATGTGCATATCTGACAGGGAATGCCACATGTCTGCATTATAAGATACAGAGCTACTTTTATGAATGAAACATTTATGATCTAATATTTAAAACAAACTATCTCTGACTGTTCCATCTGGTTCACAGTCGCAATCAACCTGAATCAATTTATTAGCATTTCTTGCGACAAGCTGAAAATTAAACGTTGATGAGGTTAAATAGTGGCTGCCATTCTCCGTGCAGTAACTGTGCTGAGCTGGTTATATAACAACATTTAATTGCTGCTGTGTAGAATAATGTATCATATGGTTACATCCAAAACTGTGAGAAGGTTCAATGAGCTCATACACAAGAAAGGAAGAAAGGAAGAAGAGATGGAACTACCCATGACATTAAGAGAAATTGTGTAACACTGTTGGTTAAATTGATAGCGGACATTAGCACTTACCGCGGACACTAACAGCAGCAAGTACCAGTGAGTACATCCTCTTGAATTACTGAAACATGTCCTGTATGTCGATCATCTCCAAAGGGAATTAACTTATTATTCTGTCGGTGTGGAGGACAATTCTGTGGTTTCCAGCACAAATTCATTGAGTGAATGGGAATCGTTATATATTGCAGCGGGCTTCACTGAGAAATATTGTTTTGTTTTTGCTGAGCTGACATTAAGGCTACTTGAGCACTTAGATTGTTTACTGCTCTTTCTGTCACGAGGCAAATGGTTTCTGATAGCTCCTTTGTATACAAATGTTTTGCATTGAAACAGAAATCCAGTGATGGAAATGAATTTTAAAAGTTACAGAGTACATGAGCCACTAATTGATCAAAACGAGAGATGCAGGGCAGATGCGTAGGTACATAAAACAATGTTAAAATAACAGAAAAGTTCTTTGTTTTACATAGTGCACTGAAATGAGGAAAATGAATAATTTTTAAACACTAAGACTTGTTGAAGGATTCTCACACGCCTGATAAATAAGTTACCTCACACTCATTGTAATTGCTGTTGATATAGCTGTAGCTTCAAGCAATGGAGGAAGCCGACTTACGGAGGAGCTGAGGCCAAGATTTGTCGGATGGTTAAGAAAGAACTGGAACTTCGTCCAGCAGCATGTTTGGCCATGTAATTAGAGCCATAGGGATCTGCAAAACAGCTCAAAGTCCTTCAGTCCATAACATCTGTGATGATTAAAACCAGTCAGTAAAGTAATTGAATCCCACTTTCTAGCAGTTGGCATGTAGTGTTTCTTGCATTGAGATTGTAAGGGCACATCTAAGTACTTCTTCTGTGTATATAGAGTTTCTGCCTTCAACAATCATACAGGCAATGACTTGCAGATTTCCATCACTCCCGGGCTCGAAAAGTGTTGCCTTATATATTCTTACACATTCTGACCCTTACCATAAATCAATGGTGCTATCGTCACTGATCCTTCCATCATGTGGAACAATCTATTCTATCTATGCCCTTCATAACTATTCAAGGTGCCTTGTCCCCCACCCCTGAGCTGCGGAAGACCTCATTGCTGTTGGCTGCCCATTTCAGCAATTGTAAGGGATATTACAAGATTTTGGGCCCCACTACCTGGGAGGTTCCGAGGATGCAGATAATTGCAGATTAGAAAACATGACATGTTCCCAAGGTAACTCTCTCTACCTTCTCACAATGAGCAAGTTGAAGATTATTATTTATTCACATATGAGTAATGTCAGTGCTAATCATCCAACCATGAATGTATTCTTGGGCAAGGTAGGGGTAAGTTGATATCGTGAACCCCGGCAGTCCTGTGAGACGTAACGATCTCCCTATGCAAATAGAGCTGCTAACGAGGAGGATTTCCAGGTTTTGGTTCCAACAGCACTGAAGGTATTGCTCCCAATCGGGACGATGAGTGTGCATGGGAATTGACTCAGAATTTGCAAGTGATGTTTTCACATTTGCCTTTGCTGTCTTTCGTGCCCCCAGGGGATAAAGGTGATGAGTTTTCAAAATGCTCTTCGGCAAGGCTGCAGAAGGTTCACAAGATGGTACACACTGACGTGCATATGCCTCGGTGGTGGAGGAGAGATTGTTGAATGGAAGGTTCAGCATCGCGTGGAGCAGGGAGGAGTGTGAGGGAGGGTGTAGCTGCTTTGGCCCTTGACCTTATATAGCCGTTGGAGTGGTCTAGGTGCTGTCCTTATACGGTCAAGTGGGAATTATCCCATCACCCTTCTGACTTGTGTCTTCCCCATAGTGCACAGGATTTGAGAAGGGGGAAACAGGAGGTGAGCTATTAATTACAGGATTCCAAGCCTCTGAGTGCTCGTGCAAACACAGCTGAGATATGTCCTGGTCCAATTCAGTGTGTGTTCAAGTGTACATCCCTGGATATTGAAATTTGGGGTATTCAGTAATAGTAGCAAAATTGAGTGTCAAGAGGCGAGGGTTAGATTCCTTCTTCTTCGAGATGACAGCCCCCAAAATGTTGGTATTGAGGAAAATTCCTTTATGAGAACACCATTGGGGTCAAAGGATGATTGTGGGATCTTTTCTTGTTTGAGAAGTTCTTTGCCTGGAATGAGTGTCGCACAAATGTTCTTTGTCCCTTGACAGACAAGTGCTCGATTTATTTTACAAATTCTGGTTGCATTTCAATTTAGACTATACCACATGTGAGGAATGGAGCTGAACATTGTTCAATCATTGGCGAACATCCTGACATTTGAACTTCTGATGGAACCAAGGCCATTGATGTCACAGCTGAAGATGATTTGGCGTTAGACACTCCCTGAGGAAAACCTACAGAGATGTTCTTGACCTGAAAATATTGCCCTCCACCAATCACAAACCTCTTTCTTTGTGCCAGATAGTTTTCCAAACAAAAGAGAGTTTGCCCCGGACACCCATAGACATCAGCACTGTTATGGCTCCTTGATATCACACTCGCACAGAAACTGCCTTAATGTCAAGAGAAGTCATTATCACCTCACCCTTGGTGTTCAGTTCTTATGTCCATGTTTGAAACAACACTGTTTTGAGGTGAGGTGCTGAATGGCCCTTGTCTCCAACCAAACCAGTGGTAGAGATTCTACACGATGGTAACTCTTCAACCCATTGTGTTAATGATGCCACCTTATCGAGTCTCATTTCCCAGTTGTTCGCTCGTCGACCTCTATGCCAGGGTATTACACGGGTACTTCTCCCAAATCTCTTACTCCTTTTAAATCATCAAACCACAGCAGTGTTAGGGAGCAAAAGGAAACTTTTAGACTCATGAAGTGTGAAGCAGATTTATCTCCCCAGTATCAATCTCTTAATTTATTTCCCATTTTCGAGCAAACATTTTCACGCAAATAAGTATACATTGTTCCTCAATTGTACGTGCCTCCACCACAATCCCAGATACTACACTGCATATCCTGACGACTGACAATATGCAAAAGCTTTCCTTCACATTAGCCGTTAATTCATTTGGGCACCACTTTAAATCTGCCTCCCTTTACTTTCCTTCTTCCTTTAACATTTCGAGTAGGCACTCCCTACCTCCTCTGTACAGCCCTTTGTCCGATTTCCCTGTCTCGACCTTTTTCCCTTGGTGAGGACTGTCCCCAACCTCTTTTATCTGTCCTCATCTCTGTTTTTTCTCGTCCCTGTCCCAATTCCTGCATATTTCTATTGTGCTCCATCTCTCTCTCTCCCTCTCGTGATTGCTTGATGTCGCTCTCTTGCTCTCACACGTCTGCGTTTTGAACATCATCTGCTACCTCTCCATCCACTCCCACAAATAGTCAATGTATATTTGCAATTCGAAACTCTCCACCTCACAATTTACAATTCTTTCAAAATTGCATTTGTCTCCTGCACAGCAAGATCTACGTGAATTATATGTACCATGAAGAAAAGAAACAAGGATCCCAGGAATAACCTATTTAGAATACTGAATGGCCTGAACAGAATAGATGTTGGGAAGATGTTGCCGTTGGTAAGAGATACTAAAACTCAAGGGCACAGCCTTTGAGTAGAAGGAAGACCTTTTAGAACTGAGAAAAGGAAAATCTTTTTCAGCTAGAGACAATGGTGAATCTATCGAATTCATTGTCACAGAGGGCTATGGAGGCCTGGTCATTAAGTATATTTATGACTCAAGTAGATTAGCTCTTGTGTACAAAGAGGAATCAGGTTTACAGGGAGAAAGTGAGAGACTGTGATTGAGAATGTTCTTTGTCATGATTGAGTGGCAGAGCAAACTTGATGGGCAGAATGGCCAAATTTCTGCTCCTTATTCTCATGATCTTTTGGTCTTATTGTCTAAACGCCTGGTGAGCTCCACTGCAAGCCTTCTCCATTCCCAAAACGAAAACTGAACATTACTGCCTGTTTCCTACCTCTCAGTCAATTATTTAGATATACATTTGACTTGTGGTTCCTCTCTCCAACGGCTGGATGCAAAACATTCACATCCCCTTTAAATATACTGCAACTTACTTCAACTGTGCCCCTGACGATAGGCTCCCTCTGCACCATCTCCAACAAATCCTCCAAAGGCAACTACAACAGTATCAGACAATGAACAAAGCTCTCTCTACTCTATCCCCAGACAAAAAAATAGAATAGGATAGAGGCAGTACGGGGTTAGATACAGAGTAAATGTCTTTCTATGCTATCCACCAGCAAACTTCCCCAGGACAGGCACAGTATGTGATTACAGATTATATCTTCCCCAACAATGTCCCAGTCAATCACTTCCGTATCAGACAGAGGATGGGGTAATATACACTGTTGTTTTCGAGCACTCCCAGTCCGTGCCCCCACTTGGTTCAGGACTGTGTA